>NC_026000.2:97867118-97971282 GCF_000442705.2 Elaeis guineensis
ATAATTAAATTACTAATTAGTTCAATTTTATTGAGTAAAGAGAATTAAATAAAATATAATTAAATTAGATTCAATTAGGTTTGACCCGATTAGGTTATGAGATGACCTAATCGCTAAGGGACAAATATCTCTGATTTGATTAAAATTTTGATTCAATCAATTTTTTATTTGATTAAAATTTTATTAAAAATTTATAAATTTAATTAGATTAAATTTTATATATTTTATTTAGACTAAACCAGATATGATTTGGTTTGGATTCAAATAAGGAAACAAAAGAGTCCATATAAGATTGGACTCTTCTCCCATGAGCCACCAAGTTTAAGATGCCATATCTTCTCACGCCAAAAGTTTTTTTATGTGAGATTTCTTTATGCCAAAGGTCTTTGCCTTTCTTTTCTCTCATCCAAAATTAGATTGGATATGGTTTTAAATGGTATGTTCAAATTTGATTTGAAATAGTATACCTTTTAGATATTGTTTGACATTATCTATAACCTCTCCATGCCACTTCTTTTTATTCCTCTTATTTTGTTGGACAACATGGGGTTTTCTCACTGTGGGAAATTAGATGTGATCTGGTTTTACCATGAAAAAATAACAAAGGGGGCATCCCATATTTGTTTTGGCAAGGGATTTGAAAAGGTGCGACAACACATCAAGAGTCTAGGATTTCTTGGACTCTTCTCCCCTACTCCTTACATGCCACAATAAAAGGATTTTATTTGTGTGTGCATGTAAGAGAGAAATCAGAAGAAGTGTTCTTCACATGAAGGTGCTTGGGACATGGTTCTTGGTGTGAAAAAAAGAGAGGAGAGTCCTCTCTCTTTGGGTGTGTGCAAAACTTAGTCTTCTAGGGTTTTATTCCTATGGGTTTGGGAAGAGAGAAAATAATTTTTTCTCCATCTTTCTTTCATCTCTTCATCTTCTCCAGAAGTTCATCTTCAACCTCTAGAATGGCTTCAGAGATTTGAAGAAGGGATCCAAATCAGTCAAGAAGAAGGTCTTCACGTGAGCTAGCACTTCTGAGGAGATTGATCAGATCAGAGCTTCGAGTGAATTTTTTATAGAGGTTGGATGTATGTGTGGTTGCGAGCAACCAACAAGGATCATCCTTACCATATCTCTTAGTAGTGGCATTCATCAATCCATGCTCAAGTATCGAGTTCTAAACTCAAATAGAATTAGATCTGATCTACTATTCAAATCCATGCTTGTAGATTTTATCATATGATTATTTTAGATTTTATATACAATATATCATATCATAGATCCTAGAGTAGGTTAATTTGATGATTAGATCATATATATATTAGATTAATTTGATTAATCTAATTATCTTTTACTGTAATTTATTTAAAAAATTTTTGGAATACATGTATGAAATCATCTATGTTCTCCAATAGTGGTATCGAGCCTAGGTTCATTATGACATGTTAAATGTACATATTAAATCTAAATTTTAATTTTATTTAAATTTAATATATGATATTTTGATCTAAATTTAATTAATAATTGATCGTACAAACTAACATAAGGTTATCCTGCTATAGGGTTTACCCCTTATAGTGAACAGGTTATCTTAGTTTGTGCTTATCTATGATAAAATCTAATTTTACGTATTACATGTGATATTTATGATCTGATTTAGATGTGATCTAAGGTTGTGATCAGATCTGATGTAATTTAGATTAGATCTAAATTCAAGTATATATAATATGTGATTAGATTAGATGATCCGATTAGAAAGTACTTAGATTGGATTGATCACCAGGCCGTCCGGTCATAGGAGCAAGAAGGGTTTAAAGGCCCTCTCTTCCCATTCGACGGGGTGCTCTTATGGCATGTAGGAGTATCATGTGATTATATCCCATGAAGAAGAATGCAAAAGAAAAAAAATTATTTTTCTATAAAATTTTAAATCTTAAAATCTTAGGTTTGTTGTATGTGATATAAAGTTGTATGAAAAATAAAATATCTAATCTATATGATTAAAATTATTTTAATCATGAAAAAATAAAATATTGAATCATAACAAGTTTAGATATGATCTAAAAAGATGTTTATGATTGATTTTATTTTAGAATTATGCAAGATTTTTTAGATCTAAAATGTGCTCACATTATTACTGAGCTGATCCAGTCCCCTTGTGTAGTCGGCTCAATGTTGATTGAGTCGACCCAGTTTCAGAATAAAAAATCTTTGCATAATATTTATTATAAATTATTTATAAAAAAAATTAAAATTATTTCAATCCTAAACCTAAACCCATGTTGATGCTAAACTTAAGTGAAGAATCAATTAGATCTAGAATTGTGAATTAAAGATCTAATATTATTCGGATAAAATATGGGGGCATGGGTTAGCTCAAATCAGATCCTCTCAATTGAGTTAGACCTAAGGTTAGAATCAAAGAGTTAATAGACTATATAGAGAATTGATTAAATCTAACCAAATATTGAATTAGATTAAATCAAGATTTCTCTAGAATCAATACAATAGTTGTAGATGGTCAAGTCCATATCTTTGATTAGACTAAATAGATCTTGTTTATGGCTCAGTAGTTGAACCTGAATCTTAAGCTGGCCAAATCAAAACTAGTTAACTAATTAGTGTCTAAGATAAGTTTGGCATTTCAACTGGTGATTTTTAATTGAGAATGGCTTATCTGACCATCTCAATGGTGTTTAAGATAAGCTTAGCAGACCCTCCCACCGATCTCACTTATCTGACCAATTTGATGGATTATATCTTGATTAGATCACTAAGTGATTCGAGTTGACCCATGCCATTAAGATTGATCAGTGTGACTGATTTAGGTGCCAGTTCGATCAGCATGACCCTAATCCTATTAAGTGACTTGGTGAAGTCAGTGAAAAGATTGTGGTTTACTGATTGATCTCTTCTTCTCTCTTCTCTAAATTAATTAAATTTTTTAAATTATTAAGTTCATAAAATGAACTAGTTATGGAGATAACTGGATCATAGCCTCCTATTAAGGTGAATGATAATGAGTCCATTATTTCTGATTGATATTGCAGGCACCATCCGTCTGGTGTTCTCTCTGAATGATGGATTGATCGAGCCATCATCAGGCCTGATCATTTATTAGTTAGAATCACTGAGTAGGTTCATATTAATGGTTTGATCCAACTGAAACTTTCAGTGAAAGCCCATTGCCTACTGAAATAAAATTTGAGACTAAATTAACTACTAGAAATTATTTGGAGAGATAATTGGTTGAGAACCTATCCATAGATGCATATGGGTTGATCGAGTCATCTTTGAGCCTGTATGCAGTCTGTGTGGATTCTAGTACCCGCTAAAGAATTAAAGTAATTCTTCGAATTGAAGGTAGAGGCTACCAATTTGTATAAAATAGTGAAAAAAATTTTAGACTAAAGTCCAAGTCTTTAGGCTTAATCAATTCATAAACATTGAGATCTTGTATTTTTCTTTTTAGTTATGGCTAGATATTCGTTGCTCCATTCACTGTTTGATAGTGACTTATTTATAGGACCCAACTTCAATAGATGGTATCGAAAGTTATAAATAGTTTTAGAGCACGAATGGATCTTAAATATGATTATAGATCCAACACCTGATATTTCAACATCCAACACATATGATGTGATCAAAGGTACTTATCAAAAGTGGCCAAATGATCATATCACCATGTGGTATTTTTTGAGGACAGTAAAGAATATGAATTTAGTTGTAAATTTGATGATGCTCAATGGGAGGAATTTCTTCAAATGCTGAAGGAGTTCTTTTGCACCTCTGAAGATGTGTCTGAAAGAATAAGTGCCCAACAAGTCAATCACAGGGGTTATGTGATGGGACCTATTTATATATTCTTCCAATTCATGTAAAGATATTTATTTTAATATAAATAAAAATGAGGTATTTTTGATTCATCATTTCAGTTGCATCTTTTTATATTAAGGATTACGATGAACCCCATAGATTAGAATAATAATTTTAGAAGACATGAATGGGTCATATCTGTAAAATCTAAAGTCCTAAGATCTTAATCTTAAATATTTCTGATCATAAGAATATTGAGTCAGGGATCAATGTGTTGTTCCCTAGATTGATTTTGATGATTACAAAGTAGTTAAAGGGGTACTAATATTTCTCACTTGAAAAAGCCTTTTTTGCTCCTCAAGGGCAAAATGATAATTTTACCAAAACTCTGATTTGATGATATCAAATGATAGAACAAAAGATTTATGATCCAATGGTGAAAATTTTATTAATTTTGGACTTGTATGTTGAAAGATATGCATGATTGAAAATCATGAGTCGACCCATGAGTCGACTCATGGCACATGAGATGATTGGCACGCTGAATTTCTTGATCGACACAGACTTGGCAAATCCTGTGAGTCGACCCATGAGTCGACCCCCAAGGCATGAGTCGACTCATGAGTCGACCTCTGCGGGTCTTTTTGCCAGTTTTACAGAACAATGAATCCTGTCCACTTCTGTGACATTTTTCCACAGAGGTCGACCCATGAGTCGACCCCCAGTCATGAGTCGACTCATGAGTCGACCCCTGTGACGGGATTTTTTTGCAACGGCTAGTTTTTAACCCATTTTAAGTACTTTTAATGCTCATTTAATACGATCTAACAGCTCTTTTTCAGCCTAAAATGTTTCTCTCTATTTCTTAAAGCTATAAAAGGAACAAAAAGGTGAAAAACAAAGTAGAGAAAGAAAGAGATTTAAAGAGCATTCAAGAGAGCATTGAAGAGCATTCAAAAGAGAGAATTTGAAAAAGAGTTTCTCAAGCCAACTTTTCAGCCCTAATCAAGAGCTCATTCAAAGCTTTCAAGAAGCCTTCAATCCAAGCTCACCAACTTCTCAAGCGCTCAATCAAGTCTCCATCCACCTTGAGGAAATCCAAAAAGGGGCTTCTTCTTTTAAGTAAAGTATATTTAAAGTTATATTCGCTCATTGAAGGAGCTTTTCTTTGTGCTTAAGTGTGCTATAAATTGTTATACTCAGTTTGAGTGTTTGGTTTTGTTTTGGAAGGGTTCCAAAACAAGAGAAGGTTGATCCGAACCTTAAATCGGAGTGTATAGGGTTGGCTTGTACCCGAGAAATAAGTGAACTAGCTTAGGATAGCTAGAGTCGGAGTTTCTGACGTTTGTATTCAGGTTGAATACAAGTTTAGTGGATTGGAATTCCCAAGTAGGAGCTTGGGGAGTGGATGTAGGTGCAAGGTTGGCACCGAACCACTATAAATCTTTTTGTTTGGTGTGTGTCTAATTGCTCTTCCTTATCTCTTCATTATTTTCTTGCTTTCTTGCTTTTACTATTTGCCTTGAATTAATTATACTCTCTCTATCTATTTAGCTTTATCAAATATTTCACATAAACCATTAGTTAAGCTTAAAATTTTTAGAAACCCAATTCACCCCCCCCCTCTTGGGTTGCATAGCTGGGCAACAAGTGGTATCAGAGCCCGGTGCTCTAGCCCTTCTTTGATCTAAACCATCAAAGAGCCAAAGATCTATGGCAACCCATGTCGGCACTTCTCTAGCCGAGGGGCAATCCACCAACCGACCTTCACTTTTCAATGGGTCTAATTACACCTATTGGAAAGCTCGGATGAAAATATTTATTCAAGCACTCGACTATGATATGTGGAGTATCATAGTGAACGGTCCTCACACACCCACTAAAATTATAGATGGTGAGGAATCAACCAAACCCGAGAAAGAATGGGATGAGGTTGATAAGAAGATGGCCCAATTAAATGCTAAAACAATGAATGTTCTTTATTGTGCTCTTGATGCTAATGAATTTAATCACATTTCTACTTGCTCATCTGCTAAAGAAATATGGGATAGGTTAGAAGTAACCCATGAGGGAACCAATCAAGTAAAGGAGTCTAAAATCAACATGCTTGTGCATAAATATGAATTGTTTAAAATGGAGCATGATGAGTCCATAACTGTAATGTTTACTCGCTTTACTGATATCATTAATGGTTTAAAGAGTCTTGGTAAGTCCTATACTAACAGTGAGCTTGTAAGAAAGATTCTCAGGTCCCTACCAAGAACTTGGGAAGCTAAAGTGACTGCCATCCAAGAAGCTAAGGACTTGAACATTCTACCCTTGGAAGAGCTTCTTGGATCATTGATGACTCATGAGCTGAGCATGAAGCAACATCAAGAGGAAGAAGTAAAAAAGAAAAGAATCATTGCCCTCAAATCAACAGCTCCACCAGATGAAGAAATTGATGACACTGAGGATGAAGAACAGGATGAAGAGATGGCACTCATTACCCGAAGATTCAAGAAATTTTTGAGAAAAAGAAAACAGGGGATGAGGAAGAGGCCATTCACAAAAGGAGAACAGAGCAAAGAAAAAGAGAAAGACCAACCCCTTATCTGCTACGAATGCAAGAAGCTGGGACACTTCAAATTCGAATGCCCACAATTGAAGAAAGGTCCCAAGAAGTACAAGAAGAAGGCCATGATGGCCACTTGGAGTGTGAGTGATGACTTAAGCTCCGATGAGGAAAACTCAACTGAACAAGCCAACCTGTGCCTTATGACACACGAAAATGAGGTAATTTCTGAAACTCCTAGTGACTTTACATTTGAAGAATTACATGAAGCCTTCTATGATTTAGTTGATGAATTAAAAAAACTAGAAATGAAGAACAAAGAACTAAAATTAAAAAATCAATCTTTATTGAAACAAACTGAAAATATTTCAATTGAGAAATCCACCCTGCTTCAAGAAAATCAAAGCTTAAAGGATGAAATTGCCAAGCTAAAACCAATAGTAGAAAGGTTCACCTTGAGTTCAAATAAACTCAATATGATTCTTGATAATCAAAAGGCCATATATGATAAGGCCGGACTTGGCTATAACCCCCTGAAGAAACAAAAATATCTGAAAAATATTTATGTAAACTCTTTAAGTAACAAGTCTTCTAACATTACATGCTTCAAATGTGGTATAGTAGGACATAAATCATACACTTGTTTTTCTAACAAATCTGCAAACTCAACTATCAAGAAAATATGGGTTCCAAAAGGAACCATTATGACTAATCAAAAAGGATCCAAGAAAGCTTGGGTACCTAAAACAAAAACTTGACTTTTGCTTACAGGTGTGTCTAGCATCCCAAGGAGGAAACAGAAAATGGTATCTTGACAGTGGATGCTCGAGACACATGACTGGTGATGAATCACAATTCATCACGCTTGATGCTAAGGATGGAGGGATGGTCACCTTTGGAGACAATGGCAAAGGAAAGATCATCGGTATAGGTAACATTGGTATCACTCCCTCTAAATACATTGAAAATATTTTGTTAGTTGATGGTTTAAAGCATAACTTACTAAGCATTAGTCAATTTTGTGATAAAAGATATAAAGTTGTTTTTGAATCGTCTGTTTACATTGTAACTAGTCCTATTAATGATGGCATTAAATTTATTGGATATAGACATGGTAATGTTTATATGGTAGATTTAAATGATTTAGCCAAAATAAACTTGCAATGCCTAGTATCCTTGAATGCTAAAGTTAATGAGACTAGTTGGCTTTGGCATCGCAGACTTGCTCACATTAGCATGCATTCTCTTTCAAAATTAATTAAGAAAGAATTAGTTCTTGGTTTGCCAAAACTGAATTTTGAAAAGGATAGAATTTGTGATGCATGTCAACTAGGCAAACAAACAAGAGTTTCATTTAAATCCAAAAATATTATTTCAACTTCTAGACCTCTAGAGCTTTTGCATATGGACTTTTTTGGACCTACTAGAACCACTAGTCTAGGAGGAAAAAGATACGGTTTTGTAATTATAGATGATTACTCTCGTTTTACTTGGGTTTTCTTTTTAGCACACAAAGATGAAACTTTTCATATTTTCACTAAATTTTACCGAAAAGTCACTAATGAAAAAAGATTTTCAATTCAAAATATTCGAAGCGATCATGAAACTGAATTTGAAAATCAAGACTTTGAAAACTTTTATGATGAAAAGAGAATTGGCCATAACTTCTCTGCTCCTAGGACACCCCAACAAAATGGGGTAGTAGAAAGGAAAAACAGAACCTTAGAAGAAATGGCCCGTACCATGCTTTGTGAAAGCAACCTTCCAAGATATTTTTGGACGGAAGCTATCAACACAGCATATTACATTTTAAATCGTGCTTTGATTAGACAAATTTTAAAGAAAATCCCCTATGAGCTTTGGAAAGAAAGAAAACCTAATATTGCTTATTTTCATATTTTTGGTTGTCGATATTTTGTGTTAAATAATGGTAAAGAAAGACTTGGAAAATTTGATGCAAAATTGGATGAAGCAATCTTTCTTGGATACTCCTCCACTAGTAAAGCTTTTAGAGTTTTTAACAAAAGAACCTTAGTAGTAGAGGAGTCCATACATGTTGTTTTTGATGAATCTAACGATCTTCCTTCAAGGAAGAATGAGGGTGTTGATGATGCAGATCCTCTAATAGAAGGAATGAAGGATATCACTCTGAAAGATTCAACAATTCAAGAGGATGAGGAACAAGAAGACAAACAGGATGAGAGAGGTGAAGAACTTCAAGAACAACCTCAAGGTACAAATGACCTACCCAAGGAATAGAGGTATGTTCACAATCACCCTAAGGAGCTAATTATTGGTGATCCTATGCATGGGGTAAAAACTCATTCTTCACTTAGAGATGCATTTAATCATTGTGCTTTTGTATCTCATCTTGAACCAAAAACTATTGAAGAAGCTGAAAATGATCATAATTGGATTAATGCAATGCAAGAAGAACTTAATCAATTTGAAAGAAATAATGTATGGACTTTAGTATCAAGACCTAAAAATTATTCTATAATAGGTACAAAATGGGTCTTTAGGAACAAATTAGATGAACATGGTAATGTAATAAGAAATAAAGCAAGATTGGTTGCTAAAGGCTATAATCAAGAAGAAGGAATTGATTTTGATGAGACCTTTGCACCTGTTGCTAGATTGGAAGCCATTAGACTTCTACTTGCATATGCTTGCTTTATGAAATTTAAATTATTTTAAATGGATGTTAAAAGTGCATTTTTAAATGGATATATTGCTAAAGAAGTCTGTGTAGAACAACCCCCAGGTTTTGAAAATCATGCTTTTCCCAATCATGTTTTTAAATTAAATAAAGCTCTATATGGATTAAAACAAGCACCTAGGACTTGGTATGATAGGCTAAGCAAATTCTTACTAAGCAATGGTTTTTCAAGAGGTAATGTAGACACAACCCTCTTTATTAAAAGAAATCAAAATGACATGTTAGTTATACAAATTTATGTTGAAGACATTATTTTTGGGTCTACTAATGAGTCTCTTTATCAAGACTTTGCTAAGCTCATGCAGGGGGAGTTCGAGATGAGCATGATGGGAGAACTTACTTTCTTCCTCGGACTCCAAATCAAACAAACAAAAGAAGGAATCTCCATCACCCAAAGCAAGTACACCAAGGAACTACTCAAAAGATTTGGAATGGAGAACTCCAAACCAATTGGCACACCCATGAGCCCCTCATGTAAGCTTGACAAGGATGAAGAAGGTAAATGTGTAGACTTAAAATATTATAGAGGTATGATTGGCTCTCTATTATATCTAACTGCAAGTAGGCCTGATATCATGTTTAGTGTTTGTTTGTGTGCTAGATATCAATCTAATCCTAAAGAGTCTCACTTGAATGATGTTAAAAGAATCCTTAGATATTTAAATGGTACTCAAACTCTAGGATTATGGTACTCTAAAGACTCACAAATTGATTTATTAGGATATTTAGATGCTGATTTTACTGGATGTAGATTAGATAGAAAAAGCACTAGTGGAACCTGTCAATTTCTTGGAGTTAACCTAATCTCCTGGTTTAGCAAGAAATAAAATTCGGTAGCATTGTCTACAGCTGAGGCCGAATACATTGCAGCCGGAAGTTGTTGTACTCGAATCTTGTGGATTAAGCAACAACTCAAAGACTTTGGTATCAAACTTAATGACACACCCATAAGATGCGACAACACAAGTGCCATAAATCTAACTAAAAATCTAATTCAACATTCAAGATCTAAGCATATTGAAATAAGACATCATTTTATAAGAGAACATGTTCAAAACAAAGATATAATTCTTGAATATGTTTGCACTGAAAATCAATTAGCTGATATCTTTACAAAGGCCCTTAGTGAGGATAGATTCTGTGAAATTAGGAGAAATCTAGGAATTCTTGATCCTTATGCCTAAATTTCAAGGAATCGATGTCAAAATTTTTTTGAGCTCAATTTCCATCATCTCTCTTGGTCCTAAAAGCTCCAGATTATCATTCTCACAACTTGTCATTGAGCAAAATTTCTTCTCCCAAAATTGTGAATTTTTTCAGAATTTATTCATATTTTTTCTGAAATTTTGTGAATCATGAGTCGACCCCCTAGGGTCGACCCTATGGCATACTTGTAATTTTCGGCCAATATCCCACGGGTTCGTTTCCTTTTATCTTAAAACCTGTACATGAGCCGACCCCCCTATTCTCTTCGTCTTCCTCCCTCCAAGACCCTTCATCCTCATCCTCATTCTCTCCAAAACCAAGGATTTAGCCCTAAAGCATTCTCCCTTCTCCTCTCCACCTCAAATCACCTCTTGAGAAAGGAGCTTCTCGCATCTTTCTCCCTTGATTGAAGTGGTTGGAGCGTGCCCTAGCTTCCACCGTTCTTCTCAAACCCGTCTTTTCTCTCCGCCAAAATCCCTTTCCATTCTCTAGTGACCCTCCTTCTCCTCACCCATTTGATCTTCCGAGTCTCCCTGCCTGCTCTTGTGGTGAGAATGGCCCCAAAGATGAAACTCTCTCAAAAAAGGAAATCAGTCCGTGAGCTGGAAGAAAGTGTCCGCAGGAAAAGGCAAGCTGCTCAGACCTCCACTGCATCCATTCTGGCTTCAGTATCTGCTCCAGGTCCCTCTCAGTCTCCCCTTAGCCCTGGCAAAATCCCTCTTTCTGACAGAAAGGTAGAAACCGGCAAGAATGTGGATTTCAGGTTTTTCGAAAAAGAGGGCTTCACCTTTGGATCAAAGATCAAAAATCAAGGTTGGGGTTTTTACTGTTCTCTCAAGGAAGTTACTTATGTAGACTTGGTTAGAGAGTTTTATCTAAATCTGCATTATGGCAATGGAACAGTAACTTCTACAGTTAAGGGAGTTGATATTTGCTTAGATCCTATTAGTTTGGGAGAGATCCTACATTTGCCCTGTGAGGGATATTCTTACATGGAACTCCCAGTGAAAGAAGAGGGGATCAATATAATTTTAGGAGGAACCTACTCGGAAAATCTGAATAAATTAGAAGCCAAAATCTTATCAATTGAAATGAGGATCCTACATCAATTAGTGACAAAGCTTTTCTTCCCAAGGAGTGGTAGGCATGACCTCCTTTCTGGCCGAGATATTTGTATAATATTTCATGTGATCACCCAAACCCCCCTAAACCTCCTTGCTTTAATGATTGAGGCCATGAGAGAGACACTGAACAGATCCAAGGCACATCTGCCTTTTGGTATGGCCCTCACACTGGTTTTTAGGAGGTTTGGAGTCAGTTTTGAGGGGGAGGCATCTGCTAAGCTTTCTCACGCAGACACCATCAACCAACACACTTTGCACCGCATGGGATTCACTAAAACTGATGGTGGTTGGATCAAGGGTTCTGAGGAGAGAGCTGAGGACAGAGTAGAAGACAGAGCTGAGGAAGAAGGTCCCTCATCTCCTCTCCATGACTTCAGGGCAGCATCTCCAGATATCCAGTTTGTTTCAGACCCAGAGGCTGGCCCTTCAGAGTTCACTAGGAGGTACACACCAGTTCAGCAGCCAGACAGCAGAGCACCTCCTTCAGAGTACAGATTGGCTGATGATCAGATCGAGCAGATTTCTCAGCGTGTGGCTTCCTTGCTTTCTCATCAGTGGAGCACTTCTGCATTTGCATCGGGTTCCACATCATTGGATACATCTGATCAGACCTTGATCCCCCATATCTCTACTATTTTTCAATCGATCTCAGATCAGTCTGTTCGGATTCAGCAGCTCGAAGATTGCATTTTGAGACTGACTGGGAGAGTTCTTGACTTGCAGGGGCAAGTCTTAGCTTTGGCCCATCCTCAGCCACAGGAGAGCACTATTGAGGTCACAGACCTTACTGCAGAGGCTGGCAGGCTCAGAGGTGCATTAGAGGGTGGTTATGAGTTATTGAGGAGAGAGATCAGAGGTTCGAGTGAGCATGCATCTACTCAGTTCACTGCTCTGCTTCAGTCTGCTTCAAGAGCACTGAATGTTCTTGATTCCATCAGGCTCACTCTTTCAGTCCAGTCCTTGGCCTCTCAATGTTCTCAGCCTCCAAGTTCATCTCACCCACCTGCTCATGCCAGCACCTCCACTCATGGCAGAGGCAGACGGGGTAGAAGACGTGCTCTTGGCCGTGATCCATCATCTCCCCATCCCATCTCTGATACATCTGATTCTGATCCATAGAGTCATATGTTCTACTAGATCCTAGGTGTTAGTCTCTTGTTCTTTCTAGGATCTGTATTTTGGGCCATGTAATGACATTAGCTAGCTGACTTTTATATTATGAAATTTGTATTGAAACAATTATGGTTTTAATCATCTTTTAATTATATATCTACTCTTTGTAATGGTATCAATCATCTCTTGATTATATATCTTCTCTTTGTTGCTAATTCATATCTATGGTACTCAATGGCATATTTTGTTTTATGATTGCTGTATTCAGGGGGAGTAAACATTAATGATTAGCATAAGAAGTTTGAAGAAACACTAAAGAGAAAATGTATTAAAAAAAAAGAGGGGGAGTTAATAATGTTTGATGATGTCAAAAAGGGGGAGAAATTAAAGAAAAATTAGAGAAAAATATCAAAAGCAAGATTATTAAATGACTTCAAAATACAATGAGTGAATTGCTAAGCAAAAGTATCAAAAGAGAGATAAATACAAAACTTAATAATAAAATGAGTGAATTGGGAGAAATTAACAAGATGGCTAACAAAATGAATGAATTTTTAAGCAGAGCAAATGAGCAACCTTTAAATTTACTTCTTAAACATGCTCTGATATGCTTTAAAATTAGACATGCTCTGATACATCTTAAAATTTGACATGCTCTGACATTAATTGAAATACTTAATTGTTAAACCTGCTCTGATACTAAAACTAAATAATGAAATTAGAAGGAGCAAATTTTCAAGAAATTTGAAAAACAAGCAAATGAGCAAATGAGATATTTTCAAACACGCAATTTTCAAATCCTAATGTAAATTCTGCTTTGCTCTGATAACAAAATCAAATTTTCTACTCTAATACCTAAATCACATAATCAAATGAGCAAATTTTCAAATCATTAAGCAATGGGCAAGTTACTTATGTTAATGAGCACATGTTTCACATTCCAAAAGAATCAATCTTCTTTTCAAGCAAATGGACTTATTAGTTGGTAGTAAATTTCCTTTTTATCTTCAAAACTACCTACAATGCATTTCATTCCTTTGGAAATTCATGCTCATTGATTCATAAATGCTTTTGTTCAAATATTTTGTCATCATCAAAAAGGGGGAGATTGTTGTTCTCTAGATTGATTTTGATGATTACAAAGCAGTTAAAGGGGTACTAATATTTCTCACTTGAAAAAGCCTTTTTTGCTCCTCAAGGGCAAAATGGTAATTTTACCAAAATCTTGATTTGATGATATCAAATGATAGAACAAAGATTTGTGATCCAATGGTGAAAATTTTATTAATTTTGAACTTGTATGTTGAAAGATATGCATGATTGAAAATCATGAGTCGACCCATGAGTCGACTCATGGCACATGAGATGACTGGCACGCTGAATTTTCTGGCCGGCACAGACTTGGCAAATCCTGTGAGTCGACCCATGAGTCGACCCCAAAGGCATGAGTCGACTAATGAGTCGACCTCTGTGGGTCTTTTTGCCAGTTTTATAGAACAATGAATCCTGTCCACTTCTGTGACAT
This sequence comes from Elaeis guineensis, assembly GCF_000442705.2. NCBI lineage: Eukaryota > Viridiplantae > Streptophyta > Magnoliopsida > Arecales > Arecaceae > Elaeis > Elaeis guineensis. The sequence continues at coordinate 97,881,167 of NC_026000.2, forward strand.
TTTTCCACAGAGGTCGACCCATGAGTCGACCCTCAATCATGAGTCGACTCATGAGTCGACCCCTGTGATGGAATTTTTTCGCAACGGCTAGTTTTTAACCCATTTTAAGTACTTTTAATGCTCATTTAATACGATCTAACGGCTCTTTTTCAGCCTAGAATGTTTCCCTCTATTTCTTAAAGCTATAAAAGGAACAAAAAGGTGAAAAACAAAGTAGAGAAAGAAAGAGATTTAAAGAGCATTCAAGAGAGCATTGAAGAGCATTCAAAAGAGAGAATTTGAAAAAGGATTTCTCAAGCCAACTTTTCAGCCCTAATCAAGAGCTCATTCAAAGCTTTCAAGAAGCCTTCAATCCAAGCTCACCAACTCCTCAAGCGCTCAATCAAGTCTCCATCCACCTTGAGAAAATCCAAAAAGGGGCTTCTTCTTTTAAGTAAAGTGTATTTAAAGTTATATTCGCTCATTGAAGGAGCTTTTCTTTGTGCTTAAGTGTGCTATAAATTGTTATACTCAGTTTGAGTGTTTGGTTTTATTTTGGAAGGGTTCCAAAATAAGGAAAGGTTGATCCGAACCTTAAATCGAAGTGTATAGGGTTGGCTTGTACCCGAGAAATAAGTGAACTAGCTTGGGATAGCTAGAGTCGGAGTTTTCGATATTTGTATTCGGGTTGAATATAAGTTTAGTGGATTGGAATTCTCAAGTAGGAGCTTGGGGAGTGGATGTAGGTGCAAGGTTGGCACCGAACCACTATAAATCCTTTTGTTTGGTGTGTGTCTAATTGCTCTTCCTTATCTCTTCATTATTTTCTTGCTTTCTTGCTCTTACTATTTGCCTTGAATTAATTCTACTCTCTCTATCTATTTAGCTTTATCAAACATTTCACATAAGCCATTAGTTAAGCTTAAAATTTTTAGAAACCCAATTCACCCCCCCCTTTTGGGTTGCATAGCTGGGCAACACAATGTTTGGAAAGACTGGCACATCCTTTGTACACTCGATAGAGAGGGTGGCTGATCTCACAAGTCACTTGTGTGGAGACACTAATATAAGGGTGTGGGTACTCATTAATGAATGAGTTCACTAAATTGACCCACCAACAGAAAATATCTTATGGAGTCTTACTTACATGTCAAAAGATAATTCTCTATGTGGGAGTTGTGCAAATGGTCTTTGAACCTGAGATCATCATAGAATCTTGTACATATGAACTCATATTTTGGTTCACACTCAAACATGATATTAAATTATATACGGGGTGTTCTAAATATGATGGAGTATGTATGAAGGTTGTGAGTTGGTCAACAAGGAATTGATCACTCTTAGTAAAAAGAGATGACATCCTACGCATTCTTTTCTCTTGATAAACTCAGGAAGACTTTGGCCAAAGCAAATGAAGATTAGATAAGAATTCTAATGCTTCATTAGAGTTATCATTGATTGATAAAGAATTAATAAGAATATGTGTTGAGTTTGACATGATTCCATACTCATAAATATATTTGAGATGCAGGATGATCAAAGGATTGGATTGCACGGTAACTTACTACTGAAGGGCATATTTGATTTTTTTATCAAATTTTACATCTTCTAAGTAGTCATGATACATTGCTAGATGTCAATCTTGACTTGTAAGTTTGATCAAATTAAAGGTTTAATTCGATCACCAATTAGACAGGGTTCTAATTGCTGAATTTAGGTTAGCTTATTTTGGACTTAAATCGATTAGAAAGGTTCTAATCAAATTTGATCAACTTGTATCTGAACCTACTGCTAGCTAGATGAGGTACACAATAGGTCACACACAAAGGAGACTGATCAAGAATCTAATTGGATTAGATTAAGTTTGCAGAATTAACATGCTAGCACATATTGTAAACACTAGCTCCTAGAATCAAATCGATTCCGATTTTGGTTCTAATTTGGATAGAATTGAGTTAATTAAGCTCATGATTTATTTGGGTCTGATTTAGGTTAGCCAAATGTTGGCATCTAACTAAATTCTTCTCATTTGGTTTGTCCTAATTGGATTGGGTTAGCTTTGACTTGGTGTTATGGATAGATATGGACTAAAGAGTCCATGTGGTTATGGACTCATAACCAAACACCCACGCTACCTTTTTATCTGAGTTTTTCCATACCTAAAGAGTGAGATGGTGCCTCCAATATAGGCCCTTGGATGGCATGAGGTACTGATTTGTGGTGGAGAACGAGGGTGCTAAAAATTGTTGCTACGTGACTCTTCAGAAACACCGATAAAAGACCGTGAAGATTTATTTTGCTTTAAGTCTCTGAGGAGCCACTTATATCAGATAATCTTCTGATTTTTAAACGTTTAAGGAAAGAGTTTCCACTTGTAAAAATCTAAAAATAATCTGATTAATGGAAAGATGCTTATCGCATCTTTTATTGGGCGTGTGCCAGAGAAGAATAAAACATCGTATCTGGTAAGAGAGTTTCACCTGCAGAAGGACTCTTATCAGATATAATTTTTCCTTAAATTAGAATATGGAAAGACCTCTGAAAATTTATTTGGGGCATGTGGATTGGATGGCACCCATTGATATGTGACTCCACGCTAATTATAAATAGCGTGGAGTCTCTAGTGTTTTGGCATTCAGAAGTCTATCTCTTCTTTCTTACATTCATCTCTAGATTGTCTAATTTCTTTCTTCCTTCCCTTGTTAGGACAAGTCCAAATATAGTAAGGGCAAGTCTGATTTAGGATAAGGATTTAGGATGATGGTAAAGGAAGACAAAGAGATAAGAAAGGTAAAGAAAGACAAGCCAAGGGAGGAGGGTGTTCAGGAAAACACAAAAGGAGTGTTATGCTACCCAAATTAGTGAAGAAAAGTCTTGAAGGAGCTTGTATCTTGATTCAATCTCTGTGTGGATCACCATTGTAGGGTGAATGCTTGGGCACCTAGTGGAAGCTCTGTCGAAAATTTTTAGATTTAGCAATATAGGGATTCTTCTATATCTTCCATAGTATCATGTATGTTTAGATATATGATTGTTAATCACCAAGGGGGTCTTGAGTTATGGTTTGATAATTATGATTTCATTTTGTAAAGTTTTGAAATTCATACTTTCACTGTGCTATCATAACCCGACAGTGGTATCAGAGACAACCTTGATTGGTTCAATCATATGAGCATGTCTATATATAGAATTATACATACATGTGAGTTGTATGCATATGATATACTATATGTGCTATACTATGTAAATAACTATGTTATGATTTAATTAATATATATTTGTTAGATCATAATCATATAGTTAAATTTTAAGGATGTGCTTGTGACCATTAAAGCCCTCATAAAAAAAAATTATATTAAGTCGTAGTGTTCAGAACCAGTGGCTAACCAATTCTTGAATTGATTAATCAATTGGTGTCTAGACAAGTGTTAAAGGTGGTTCTTTAATTGGTTCTGTTGACTGACCTGGCCAATTTATTGACATCTAAAGAAAGCAATGGGGGGACCCCCACCTACTTATCTGGCTAATTGGATTACTCTAAATCTTGAATTTGGTTTGCTCAATGTTTATTATACTACTAATACCTTCCGTCATGCTAAGATGATTATTATTTTAAGAACCATAGTAAGTTTATTGTGTTATCCACAAGACTTACTATAGGGCTAATATAATAAAATCTTGGTACATTATGAATGCTTATGATATATTTGAATTATTATTGCATTGTTGTGCTATCCACAAGAGCAATATTAATTTCAAATATGGCTATATGGAAATTAAGAATTTGACTTAACTAAAATATTATAGTTTGTTATGCTATCCATAAGACTATAAATATTTTAGAGGCAGTTTATGTTGAGAATATAATTGGAAAGATTTTTCTACCTTTGATCTCACTGGAGTTTGTTGTGGTATCCACAAGTCTTCTTTGAGGAATAAGGATCTCAACCCCACTAAGAGATCGATTTAGGGTTTCTCATCTATCATAGAGGGTGCTATGGTATATGATAAAATAGTGGAAGTAATAACTAGAATAAAAGATCTCATCTAGTTATACATGTCACCATGAATCGTTTGCTTATATGATTACTCTTAATTCTTGTAGATTAAAACTCTGCATTATGGCTACTTCACTCTCACTTTGCTGTATCCTTGATGCAAATAAGCTGACTGGCCCCAATTATGTGGACTGGCTGAGAAACTTACATATCGTGCTTATACAAAAAAAAATATCTTACATTTTGGACACACTTGATCCTGGTCCAGTCAGTGAAGAGGCTTTAGAGGAAGAAAAGGCCACATATAAGATGTGGCAAAATGACTGCATGGTTGTCAAATATATAATGTTAACCTCTATGAGTAATGAATTACAGAGATAACGTGAGGATATGGATGCTTCTTCCATATTACTTAATTTAAAAGAGCTATATAGAGAATAGAGCCGAACTTCTAGATATGAATTATCTAAGCAGTTGTTTTGGGCTCGGATGACTGAGAAAACTCCAGATCAAAATCATATGCTGAAGATGCTTGACTTGATTACCAGATTAGGTCAATTAGGATTCATCATGGATGCCAAACTCAATCAAGATCTAATCCTCTAGTCTCTCCCAAAATCTTTTTCCCAGTTTGTGGTAAATTACCACATGAACAAACTAGATATTTTCCTACTAGAGCTATTAAATATATTGAAAATAACTAAAAATCATATAAAGAGAGAGAAAGGTCCACTTTTTATGGCAGACAAAAATAAATATGGCAGGAAGGGTTCAAAGAAAGTAAAGAAATTGAATCCTAAAAAAGGTACCTTCAAGAAGAAGAAGGTAAAGCATGTCGCTGCAGATATGACATGTTATCACTGTGGCAAGATAGAATATTGGAAAAGAAATTGCAAGAGTTTTCTTGCAAAGATGAAAAAAAATGCAAGTATGGCACACAAAGGTATGTATATGATACATACTGTATTTTCATTAAGTTCTTCAGCAAGTAATTCATGGGTATTAGATATCGCATGTAGTTCTCATATTTACAATTCATTGCAGGGATTATAGAGAATCAAAGGACTAAAGAAAAATGAGTTCAAGCTTTTTAGTGCTAGTGGAGAATCAATCTCTATTGAAGCTATGGGAACTTACCTACTAGAGCTACCATCAGGAAAAACTCTAGAATTAGAAAAATATTATTACATGCCAAAGATTTTAAGAAATATCATATTTGTACCACTCTTGATACAATGTGGATATGAAATAAAATTTATGGGCAGTGGTTGCTCTATATTTCATGCAAATAAATTTTTTAGCAATGGATACTTTGACAATGGTCTTCTAATTCTATTACTTAATGAAAATATTTTTCATATTCATGAAAATATAAAAAAGAAGAGAGAAGACATAAATATGTCATTTCTCTAGCATTGCCATCTTGGTCATATTGGTTAGTCAAGGATAAGCAAGTTGTACAAAGAGAAATTCTTTGAACTATATGATTTTGAATTATATGGAACTTGTGAATCTTGTCTTATGAAAAAAATGATCAAGACTTCATTCTTTGGACATGGAGAAAGGGCAAATGAGTTATTGACCTTAGTACATTCAGATGTTTGTGGACCCATGACAACTTTAGCCAGAGAAGGATATTCCTATTTTATAATTTTTACAGATGATTTATCAAGATATGGATATGTGTATCTTATGAAACATAAATTTGATGCATTTGATAAGTTTAAGGAATATCAAAAGATGATCGAAAAATAAATTGAAAAAGGTATTAAAGTCCTTCGATCTGATCGAGGTGGCAAATATTTGTCTAGTGAATTTTTTGATCATCTTAAAAAATAAAAAATTCTCTGAATGGACACCTTATACGCCACAGTTGAATGATGTAGTAGAAAGGAGGAATCGTACTCTTATAAAAATGGTACGGTCTATGATGTGCTATGCTGATCTTTCAATATCTTTCTGGAGATATGCCCTGAAAATTGCCGCATATATTCTTGATAGACTACCTTCAAAATCAATACCAAGCTCTCCGTATGAATTATGGAATGGAAGGAAGCCCAGTCTTAAACATCTCAAAATATGGGGCTATCCTGCTTATTTTAAAAATACTTTTGGACATAAGCTAGGTGTAAGGTCAGACAAGTGTTTATTTGTAGGATATCCTAAGGAAACTAGAGGATATTTTTTCTACCATCCTACTGAATAAAAGGTAATTGTCAGTAGGTTTGCCATATTCTGAAAAAAATAATTTATCTAAGAAGGAGGCAGTGGGAAAAATATTGAACTCAAGGAAGTTCAAGGCCTACAAAGTATTCTAAAATTACCAATGGAAGTTTCTCAACCAGAAGTATCTAGTAATGAGGTACATCCGAAATATACAGTTCCTCTCTGAAAGTCAGATAGAATGTGTTATGCACTCTCAAGATATAGTTTTATTATAGGAAATGATTATGAGACTAGTATCATTCAGGATGATGATCCATTGACTTATTCAGAAGCCGTCATGAGTAAAGACTCTAACAAGTGGCTCGATGCTATGAAATCTAAAATAGACTCAATGTATTCTAACCAGGTGTGGATACTGATTGATGCACCTAAGGGTGTAACCCCAATAGGATGCAAGTGGGTCTTCAAAAAGAAGATCGGAGTAGATGGCCAAATTAAAACCTACAAAGCTAGGTTAGTGGCCAAAGATTTCAGACAAAAGCAAGGGATTGATTATGATGAAACTTTTTCACCAGTGGCTATGTTGAAGTCTATACAGATTTTACTTGCTATAACTGCATACTATGATTACAAAATCTGACAGATAGATGTCAAGACTACCTTCCTTAATGGTAACCTTGAGGAAGAGGTCTATATGACTCAGCCATAAGGTTTTGTCTCCAGTGGGAGGCGAAATCAGGTATGCAAGCTTCAAAAGATCTATTTATGGATTAAAGCAGGCATCAAGGAGTTGGAACATCTGATTTGATATGACAGTCAAAGAGTTTGGCTTCATAAAAAATATGGATGAACCATGTGTATATAAGAAGGCTAGTGGGAGTGCCTTAGTCTTCTTAATATTGTATGTCGATAACATACTATTGATTTGGAATGATATCTCAATGCTCCAGTCAATCAAAACTTAGCTATCTAACAAGTTTTTTATGAAAGATTTGGGTGAGGCATCCTATATTTTAGGTATAAAGATCTATAGAGATAGATCTAAAAAGATACTAGATTTATTTGAATCTTGGTACATTGACTTAGTATTGAAAAGATTCAACATGGAGAGAAGTAAAAGAGGTTACTTGTCCATAAGTCAAAGTATACATTTCTTTAAGAAAATGTGTCCAAAGATACTAGAAGAAAGAGAAAGAATGAATTTCATCCCCTATGCTTTGGCAATAGGATCTATTATATATGCCATGCTTTGTACCAGGCCTGATGTGGCTTATGCGTTAGGCATAGTCAGTAGTTATCAGGCTGATCTAGAAGAAGATCATTGAAAAGTTGTGAAAAATATTTTTAAGTATCTGAGAAGAACTAAAGATATTTTTCTAATATATGGAGGATCAAAATTCAAGCTAAAAGGATATACAGATTGTAGTTTTCAATCCGATCCAGATGATCGCAAGTCAATTTCAAGATGTGTTTACCCTAAATGGAGGAGCAGTGAGTTGGATGAGTTTGAAGCAGTAGATAGAAGCTGACTCAACTACTGAAGCAGAGTACATCACTGCTAGTGAAGCCACTAAGGAAGCTGTCTGGATGAAAAAATTTATCATAGAGTTAGGAGTTGTTCTTGCGATTGAAGGACTAGTGCCTCTTTATTGTGACAACACTGGTGCTATTATTCAAGCTAAAGAATCAAGGTCTCATCATAGATCAAAGCACATTCTCAGATGCTTTCATTTTATTCGAGAGATTGTCAAAAGACAAGATGTTATATTAGAACGAGTAGAAACTAAGAATAATATAGCAGACCCATTCTTTAAGGCATTACCACAGTAACTAATTGATTGTCATCTTGATTGTATGGAATTGAAATACAAAGGTGATTGATTTTAGTGCAAGTGGAAGATTAAAAGAATAAGTGCCCTACAAGCCAATCACAAAGATTATATGATGGGACTTATTTATATATTCTTCCAATTCATGTAAAGACATTTATTTTGATATAAACAAAAAAAAGATATTTTTGATTCATCATTTTAGTTGCATCTTTTCATATTAAGGATTATAATAAACCTCATAGATTAAGATAATAATTTTAGAGGATATGAATGGGTCATGTCTGTGAGATCTAAAGTCTTAAAATTTTAATCTTAAATATTTCTAGTCATAAGAACATTGAGTCAGAGATCAATGTTTGAAAAGACTTGCACATCCTTTGTATGCTCGATAGAGAGGGTGCTTGATCTCACAAGCCATTTATGTGAGGACACTAATATAAGGGTGTGGGTGCTCATTAAGGAATGAGTTTACTAAATTGACCCAACAACAGAGAATATCTTATGAAATCTTACTTATATGTCAAAAGATAATTCTCTAAGTGGGAGTTATGCAAATAGTCCTTGGAACTTAGACCACCATGAAATCTTGTACATGAACCCATATTTTGGTTCACACTCAAATATAATATTAAATCATATATAGGGTGTTCTGAATATGGTGGAGTATGTATGAAGGTTGTGAGTAGGTCAATAAGGAATTAATCACTCTTAGTAAGAATAGATGACATCCTATGTATTCTTTTCTCTTAATAAACTCAGGAAGACTTTGGCCAAAGTAAATGAAGGTTAGATAGAGATTCTAATGCTTCATTAGAGTTATCATTGATTGATAAAAAATTAATAAGAATATGTGTTAAATTTGACATGATTCCATGCTCATAAACATATTCAGGATGCAGGATGATCAAAAGACTAGATTGCACGGTAACTTACCACTGAAGGGCATATTTGATTTTTTTATCAAATTTTATATCTTCTAGATAGTCATGATACATTGCTAGACATCAATCTTGACTTGTGAGTTTGATCAAATTAAAGGTTTAATTCGATCACCAATTAGACAGGGTTCTAATTACTGAATTTAGGTTAGCTTATTTCGGACTTAAATCGATTAGAAAGATTTTAATCAAATTTGATCAACTTGTATCTGGACCTACTACTAGCTAGATGAGGAACACAATGGGTCACACACGAAGGAGACTGATCAAGGGTCTAATTGGATTAGATTAAGTTTGCAGAATTAACATGCTAGCACATGTTGCAAACACTAGCTCCAAGAATCAAATCGGTTTCGATTTCGATTCGAATTTGGATAGAATTGAGTTAATTAAGCTCATGATTTATTTGGGTCTAATTTAGGTTAGCCAAATGTTGGCACCTAACTGAATTCTTCTTATTTGGTTTGGCCTAATTGGATTGGGTTAGCTTTGACTTGGTGTTATGGATAGATATGGACTAAAGAGTCCATGTGATCATGGACTCATAACCAAACACCCATGCCACCTTTTAATCCAAGTTTTTCCATGCCTAAAGAGTGAGATGGCACCTCCAATATAGGACCTTGGATGGCATGAGGCACTGATCTATGGTGGAGAAGGAGGGTGCTAAAAATTGTTGCTACGCAACTCTTCGAAAATATTGATAAAAGATCGTGAAGACACCTTCTACTTTAAGTCTCATAGGCACCACTTATATCAGATAATCTTCTAATTTTTGAAAATTTAAGGAAAGAGGTTTCACATGTAAAAATTTGAAAATAATTTGATTAATGGAAAGATTCTTATCACATCTTTTATTGGGCATGCGCGGGAGAAGAACAAAACATCGTATTTGATAAGAGAGTTTCACCTGCAGAAGGACTCTTATCAGATATGACTTTTCCTTAAATTAGAATATTGAAAGACCTCTAAAAATTCATTTGGGGCATGTGGATTGGATGGCACCCATTGATATATGACTCCACACTAATTTTAAATAGCGTGGAGTCTCTGGTTTTTTGGCATTCAGAAGTCTATCTCTTCTTTCTTACATTCATCTCTAGATTGTCCAATTTCTTTCTTCCTTCCCTTGTTAGGACAAGTCCAAATATAGTAAGGACAAGTCTGATTTAGGATAAGGGTTTAGGAAGATAGTAAAAGAAGATAAAGAGATAAGAAAGGTAGAGAAAGGCAAGCCAAGGGAGGAGGGTGTTTAGGAAAACACAAAAGGAGTGTTGTGCTGCCCAAATTAGTGAAGAAAAATCTTAAAGGAGCTTGTGTCTTGATCCAGTCTCTGTGTGGATCATCATTGGAGGGCAAATGCTTGGACGCTTAGTGAAAGCTCTATCAAAATTTTTTGGATTTAGCAATATAGGTATTCTTCTATATCTTCCATAGTATTATGTATGTTTAGATATATGATTATTAATCACCAAGGAGGTCTTGAGTTAGGATTTGATAATTATGATTTTATTATGCAAAGTTATGAAATTCATACTTTCACTGTGCTATCATAACCAAATAGTGTCTTCGATGGGTAATAATCTTTGAGAAAGAAAAAAAAAAGAAGGTGCAAAAGAGTCATGCTTGGGCTAATAAGTCCGAACTGACAAAAGAGTCTAAGACTAACCTAGTCTGGCAAAGTCCCTTGATTCGAACAGACTAAGAAAGAGAAATTAGCAAAGAGTTGCTGGACAAGATTCTTATATGATAACATCTTGTGATTTCTCTATCTGTGACACTACTACCTGGATATTGGATATCGAAAGTCCATACAAATTGTTGCAATGACTTCAGGTTAGTAGAAAGTTTGAAAATAGCAAGAGATTCTTGAACATTAGAGATGGAAGTTATGTTTCAATCTTGATTTTAGGAATCATCGAGCCTATTATCAATTCTAACAATATCACTTTAGTGATTGTCACTATTGTCTAATGATTTTGTGATATCATTATGAATGATGTCAAAATTATGTGGACAACTAAGAGATAACATTTACACAGTCTGTTAGTATACTGTACACAACAAATAAGCTCTTTAAAGTAGATAATGTCATAGAAGCCTATCTTTGGAAAATTAGACTTGGTCATATAAACAAGAATAGGATCAATAAGAGATAATTCTCGAAGTCAATGATTGTGAATCATTGTCAACATGTCAATCCCATTTCTTTAGTAAGATGACTGAATCACCTTTTGCTAGAAATGATGAACAAGTCAATGATGTTCTGAATATGATATATACTGATGTATTGGATCTATGAACATATTTATCATAAATTTAAATTATTTAAAATATTTAAATAATTTTTTAATAAGATAGAAAAATAAATTAAAAAGAGCATTAACTCTTTGGTCAGTCCAAAGAGAAGAATGCTTTTTCAGTGAGTTTTTGATATATCTAGAAGAGAATAAGATTCTCTCTTATTGGAATTGATTTTGTTAGACATAGTTGAATCTATGATGGAGTTTACAAGTCTGTCAGTCTCTTTTTAGGGTTATACTTTTGAGACTACTTATTATGCTCTGAGCTAGATTTAGAATTAATCAGTTGCAAAGACTCTATATGAGATATGGATTAGGCATAAGCCGATACTTTCTTATCTTAGGGTTTGGGAGTATTTGTTTTTGATCAAGCATTTACAGACTGATTAGGTTGGATCTCGATGCTATATATATTATTTTGTAGGGTAACCCCAAAGAATCTAGGGGATATAACTTCTACCATGCTAAAGAACAATAGTTGTTCGACATTTCTTTTTGAAAAAAGAGTACCTTGGTGAAGGAACTGATGCCTCTAATCTGAAACTTATGAAGTTTGACAGGTAGAAGAATTGACACAATCTAGTGAACTCAAGAATCATATTTGATTAGATCAAATCCGAAACCTGTTGTAGAGGCACCATTAAGGAGATCCGATAGAGTACCGCATCCATCAGATAGATACTTCGATTTTCAGTTCCGAGATGTGATCCTATTGAACTCGATGAGAATAATAAGGATTTGATCATCTACATGGATGCCATATAGAGGTCTGACTCTGATTAATGACTTAGAGCCATAGAGTCCAAAATGAAGTCCATAATGGTCAACGGTGTATAGACACTCATTGATCCACTCGAAAGGATAAAGCCTATAGGGTGTAAGTGGATCTTCAATAAGATCAGAGAGTGCAGACGAGAAGGTAGAGATCTATAAAGTCCGTTTGGTTGTCTAAGGATATTGTCAATATTATGGTGTTGACCATAGCGAGACATTTTCTCTTGTGGCAATGCTAAATATTTTGAAGTTGGAACATGTATTTTGATAAGTGATCAAAAAAATGCATAGCTTCATTGAGAACGAAGAAGAATCCTATAAATACAAATGCGTTAATAGTTCTAAGAGTGTATTTCTTATTTTGTATATGAAAAAAAAATTTTTAATCAAAAATGACATTCCTTACATTACAGAGAATAAAGATTTTGCTATTATCATTGTTCTCCATAAAGGACTTGAGAAAAATATCTCTCATCCTAGGGATGAAGATCTATAGAGATAGATCTAGGAGACTGCTTGGATTATTCTAGTCCAACATATATAGAGTGTTTATGAATAAAATTTGTTCTACCACGTACACCATATATGAGATCAGATATGGTAAACTTACTAGGGTAGTGAGTAGACACCTGCAAGATCTAGATGAGAATCACTGAAGGTCATCCTTAGGTATTTGAGAAATACTAAGGACTGATGATTCAGTTATGGAGAATCTAACTTAAATCTTGTAGAGTATGACTCTAGTTTTTAGTTGGACATAATAATAGCAAGAACATGTCGGAATACATTCTTACCCTAAATAATGGAGCAATCTGCTGGAATGGTTTCAAGTAGAGCAATATAGCCAATTTCAAATTATGAGGCAGAATGTATTGCAGCATTCGATGCTTGCAAGAAAGCTATGTGATTATATAAGTTCATTAGCAAGTTAGGAGTGGCACCCTCCAATGATGTTCCTTCTGTATTGTACATCACTGGAGCTATAGCTCATGCCAAGGAGATGAAGTTCCATTAGGAAATCTGTTCAGGAAATCTATTAAGGTGACGTCAATCATTAGAAGATCGATGAAAAAAAGAACTTGACCAACCAATTTACTAAAGCCTTAGTATCTAGGAGTTCTGAGATGATAAATCGAAGATGGGTATATGATACTGTACTAATTGACTTTAGTCTAAGTGGGAGTTGTTGAAAAATATATCCTAAAATTAATCATTTGACGAGTGTGCTAATCATAAATATACATGAATTGATAAATAATAAAAATTATTTGGTCTTTTTATCACAAGATTGTATTTTCTAACAAACTCCTATATTATAATGAAGTCCTTAGGACTACTTTGATTGATAAAGAAGGATTTATCACATAGTCTTTAAATTGGTTCGCGATCAAACGATACGCTATTACTAGGATGATAGCGATATCAAGTGTAGATCATTGTGTGCCATATACGTTGGTTGTCCTTGTAACTAAATGGTATGGAGACACTGATATGGTATGCAGGTGATGTTGAGAATAGTGTCCCAAAGCCAATCGTCAGCCTGTTGACGGTTGTGCTCCTTTTTGTATTAGTACATGAATTATAAATAAATAAAAGTTATTTTGGTATTTTTTCATCACAAATATTTCATCTTCTAATGAACTCCTGTGTTGTGGTGAAGTCCTTAGGACTATTTAGACTCGACAAAGGAGGATTTGTCGCTTAGTCCTTAAACATGTTCGCGACCAAATGATACGTTGTTACCAAGGACGACAACGTTTATCGAGCATAGGTCGTTGTGTGCCATATGGGTTGGTTGTCCTCATAACCAAAGAGTGTGGAGACACTGGTATGGCATACAGGTGAGATGTAATGGTACATCTGCACTGAACGTGACCAACTCCGGAGCTATTTCTGCTGTCAAGATTTGCTCCGATGGGATATGGGTATAAATGTCCCTCCGACCTGAGACCGCTACGGTGACTTGCAAGCAACTCATTGCACTTAGGCACTGGACTACCTGAATTTCTAATTTAGTGACGGAAGGTTGCTGGGTGTAGTCAAGTACTTGACTTGTCGGTGCATGTGTCAAGATGGGATTGACCACTCCAGTTTAGGAGCTGTGTACAGTCATGTTTCAATTTAGCAAAACTTTGGCCAGGGTAGTCCTAGTGAGGAGTCACAGGACTAATTAAGTTGAGCACGATTCGGATGATGTCATCAGGGTTGATAGTTTAACCCTAAGTCGTCCTAAACACAGGGGTCAAAAGGGATGAATTATACGGTAACCATATTCATGTAGGTTCTGAATGTTGCAATTGCGATTATTCGACCTATCCGATCGTCGGGTACCATTGCTAGATGGTCACTTCGATTAGTACAGGAATTGGTTCCTGTGCTACCGGCTTAGGTTCGAACCTGCGGGGCCACACACATTAGAGGTTCCTTTCTGATCTGATGGCTGATTATGAGTCTTATCTATCTGGGACTCTATGATTGAGAATTAGGATTCTCTAATCATGAGTTCCACACATTTTGGGTACCGAGGTCAAAATTTTGAATTTCAAATTTTGAATTTGAAATTTGAACTCTTTGATCAGGGTTTCATATCGATGGTCTCTGATGCCTGATTGTTCATCGGATTTGGACTCAATATTTATGAGAGGTTTAATTAGTGATTTAATCACTAATTAACTCAATTTGATTGAGTAATTATTTTTGGATCAAGTCCAATTGAATTGGATTCAGTTTGGATTGACCCGATTAGGTTAAATGTTGACCTAATCGCTAAGGTGGTTTAGTCCCTGATTTGATCAGGGGTTAGGTTTAGTTAATTCTGATTTGATTAGAATTTTATTGAGCCTAATTAAGCCTAATTATGTTGGGTTTAATCTGGTCTAATTGTGCTTGACCTATTTTAAACTAGGTTGGCTCAATTTGAATCAAACCACCTTGTTTTAAATTCCCTGCGACACCCAACTTCCTTGCACCCATTTGAATTCACGAGAAGAAACTTCTCGTGAAATTTTTCTCATGCAAAACCTTTCCCCACGCCCTCATTTGTGTGCCATATGGATGGATAAAATAATTAGTTAGCCATTCAAATTCAAAGCATGTTTGAATTTGAATGGATAACTTATCACTTGCCCTTTCATCCTTATCCATTTTGTGCGCCACATTACTTACACGAGAAAAGGTTTCTCATGAAACATTTTCCATGCACAAAGAGCCACACCCCTTCTCTTCTCACGCCCAAAAGGATAGGGATAAGTTGGTTTTCGTTTGAATTCAAATTTGATTTGAATTCAAATGTGTAACCTCTTGTCTTTATCCTCTCACGCGGATAAGACACGTTCGACGTTGTTTTAAAAAGAGGAGAAAGGTGGGACGTGCGTAGAAATTTTAGGAGAGAAACTTTGGGGCGTGAGGAAGGCTTCTGCACAAGGTGAAGGTCCAAAACCTTCCGAGAGAAAAAGAAAGAAAAGAGAGAAAATTGGATGCGGGGTTTTTTGGTGTGTACCCTAGGGTTTCTACCTAGGGTTCGGGAAGTGAGATTGGTGTGCCACGAGTGTCATGAGTCCACCAAATTTTAGGGAGAGATCCATCAACCTCTCAAGCAACTGTGCAGACGATCTGGAGCATCTGAGAAGTCGGCACACATCGATCGAAGGAGTTCGATCAACATCTGCCATCAAAAGGGTGAAATCACGAACTAGCATTCGTGAGGAGCTGATCAGACGGGAGCTTCATGTGGATGATCCGCAGAGGTCAGACATTTGTGTGGCTGTGACATGACGATCAGAGCCCCCCGACGGTGATCAGATTGCGGTGATCGACTACCCGCAAAAGATGATGTGTTCTGAACACAGTACTGTAAAACGTTTACTGATTCAAATTTGAATTTTAAATTTAAATACATACTGTTGTATCATATTTAGATCCTAGTGTAGGATTAATTAGTATTAATTAATAAGATTAATTAATAATTCCACTATAAAATAGTAATTTTGAAAAAGTTTTAAAATTATCATTTTGTCCCTGCACTAAATTTTTGCTTCAAATGGTATCAGAGCAGGTTCTAAAATATGATATACATATGCATGCGTAGATTAAGGTGTAATCTATAAGTTTAAATTTAAAATTTAAAATTCAAAATTCGAAATTCAAAAAGATTTGAAATTTAAAATTTGAAATTTGAAATTTGTTAGAAGTTTCAAATTTGAAATTCAAAATTTGAAATTTGAAATTTGGTTAAAATCTCAAATTTGAAATTTAAAATTTGAAATTCGAAATTTAAAATTTGAAATTCAAAATTCAAAATTTGAAATTTGAAATTTGAAATTTGGTTGAAATCTCAAATTTGAAATTTGAAATTTAAAATTTGAAATTTAAAATTCAAAATTCAAAATTTAAAATTCAAAGATTGAAAATTCGAAATTGAAATTTGGTTGAAATCTCAAATTTGAAATTTAAAATTTAAAATTTAAAATTTGAAATTTGAAATTCAAAATTTAAATTTTGAAATTGATATATTTAGATATACTTGATCCAAGTAGCAAGTAATCTAATTGGGTTGGTTGCCATGGCCGTCCGGTCATAGGAGAAAAGTAGGGTTTAAAGGCCCTCTCTTCCCATTCGATGGGGTCTCCTATGGCGGTAGGGGTGCCGATGCAATTATATCCCATGCCGATGAAGCAGCGAAAGGACTTAATTAAGAAATTTATCATGAATATGTTAGATTAGATCTAAAAGAAAATTTATGATTTATTTTGAGTTATTTTCTGTTATGAAATGAGCAATAGAATTACTGTTTATGAAATGTGCTGACCCGTTTGTGAAATGAGTTAACACATTTGGTGAACAGAAAATAAAATCTTTCAAATTTGAAAATTATTTTCAAAATGCCAAACCCTGACCCATCAGCCCAAGTACTTAATTAAAAGAATTAAGTGTTGTCTAGTTGGTCTAGAATTGTGAATTAAGACCTAAGACAATTGCATAAACTTGTGGGTCAATGGGTTAGATGAATTAGGTCTATAATTGGGTTAGACCTAAGGTTAGCTTAAAAAAGGACTAAATGGAGTAATTGGTCAAATCTAATCAAAAGTTGAATTAGATTAGGTCAAGGATACTCTAGACTCAACTTCAATAGTTGTAGTTGAATGGGTCCATATCTTTAACAAGACCAAGATGGACTTAATTCATGGCTACGCGGTGGAGCCCTATTTACTAAGTTGATCAAAATTAAAACTAATGAACCGGTTGGTGTCT
Source organism: Elaeis guineensis (assembly GCF_000442705.2). Lineage (NCBI taxonomy): Eukaryota > Viridiplantae > Streptophyta > Magnoliopsida > Arecales > Arecaceae > Elaeis > Elaeis guineensis. The sequence goes on from NC_026000.2 coordinate 97,898,407, forward strand.
AAGGTAAGTTTGGCAGTTTTGACCAGTGGTTCTTAAGCGGGAGCTACTCGCATTGATTCGATCATTGACGAGTTAATGGCAAATCTCCACCACTGATCTCACTTACCTGGCCAATCTAGTAAGTTAGATTTTGATTAGATCACTTGGTGATTAGAGCTCACCCATGTCATTAGGTAAATCAGTGTGACTGATTTAGGTGCTCCTAATGCCAGATTTAATTAAATCTTTTTTTTAATCTGACTTGATGAAGTCAGTGGGAGGATTGAAATTGGCTGGATGATTTCTTCTCTACTATTCTTTAATAAAATCCTCAAAATTATTAGGTCCCTAAAATGATTAAGTTATAATGATAACTAAGTCATAGCCTCTCATTAAGTGAGTGATAATGAGTCCATTAGTTCAATGATCATTGGAGGCCCAAAGGCCTGGTGCTCATTGGCTAATGGAATTATTATTCATAATATGATAATTTGATTGAGTCTTTCTGATGGTGGTTAGGTTGGCCGGCCAAAGTCGGGCCTGATCATTTATTGGTCCGATTCACTAAATTAAGTCATGTTAATGGTTGGACCTAACCAGATCTTTTCAGTGGAGGCCAAAGCCTACTGATTAGGTTCTGGGGCAAAATCAATTACTAGAAGTTGTTTAGAGAAACAACTGGTTAAGAACCTACCCATAGATGCACATGGGTTGACCAACCAAAGTTGGGCTCGTGTGTAGTCTGTGTGGATTCTAGTATCCATTAAGGAATTAAAGTAATTCTTCGAATTGGAGGATGAGGCTACCAGTTCGTAAAAATATTGGAAAAAACTTTAGACTAAAATCCAAGTCTTTAGTATTAATTTATGTACTAATAGAGGTCTCGTTTTCCTTTAAGTAGCTATGGCCACTACCCTGTCGCTCCGGTCATTATTAGATAATGACAAGCTCATGGGACTCAATTTCGATAGCTGGTATCAAAAATTGAAAATCATCCTTGAGCATGAGCGGATCCTTTATGTAGTAACGGATCCAGCACCTGAGGAGCCAGCTTCGAACGCTAGTAAGGCGATCCGAGACACTTACTTGAAGTGGCTCAATGACCGCACCACCGTTCGATGTATTATACTGGCAGCAATGAATGACGAGTTCAGCCGAAGGTTTGAGAATGCCCAGCCACAGGAGATGCTTCAAATGTTGAACGACTCCTTTGGCACGCCTGACGATGTTGAAAGGCACAAAACTAGTTGTGCCATTTTCAATGCTCGGATGAGGGATGGGGCCTCAGTCACTGATCATGTACTGTATATGATCGAGATGATTGAGCGCCTAAGCAAATTGGGCTTTCCTCTGCACGAGCAGCTCGGTAAGGATGCGATCCTTAATTCCTTGCCCAAGTCCTTCCTCCCATTCCTTACTCATTTTCGAATGACAAAGCCTGCAGTAAACTATCACGGATTGTTGGGGTTGCTGCAGAACTTTGAGAAGGATCACCAACTCCATAAGGAGTCGGTGAATGTAGTGGGAGGGTCTTCTTCTCATCGTCAACCCTTTGGGAAGGGGAAGAAGAACAAGAAGAAGAAAAATAAGAAGGTGCAATCTCATGCTGGGACAGTAGCACGGGGTCAGACCAAGAAGCGCAAGCACGACCAGAGCCAGGCGGAGTGCTTCTTTTGCAAGAAGCACAGGCATTGGAAGAGGAACTGTCCTCAATACATTGCCTCCCTGGACCCGAACAGGCCAAAGAAGAAGCAAGGTAATTATATGATAACTCCTTGCAACTTTTCGATTTGTGATGCTACTGCCTGGGTATTGGATACCGGAAGCCCTTATCATATTTATAATTCGATGCAGGGTCTGCAGGTCAGTAGGAGATTTGATGAAGGCGAGAGGTTCCTGAATGTTGGAGATGGAAGCAAAGTTCCAGTTCTAGCTTTAGGAATCATGAGTCTTGTAATCAATTCTCGTAATGTAATTCTGAGTGAATGTCACTATTGTCCAAGTTTTTTATTAAATATTATTTCTGTAGGCCTTTTGGCCATGTACGGTTATGATTTTTTAATAAAAGAAAATATTTGCAATATCATTTTGAATGGTGTTACAATATTTATTGGATAATTAAATAATGGAATTTACTTACTATCACAGCCTGTTAATGTGGTTCAAAAATTCGAGCTTTGGCACTGTAGGCTAGGTCATATCAATAAGAACAGGATAAACAAGTTGGCTCAAGAAGAATTCTTGAAGTTAGTGATTGTGAATCACTTCCAACCTGTGAGTCCTGTCTTCTTGGGAAGATGACCAAGTCACCTTTTACTGGAAAAGGTGAGCGAGCTAGTGAACTCTTAGGTCTGGTACATTCTGATGTATGTGGATCCATGAGCTCAAGTGCAAGAGGTGGATTTTTCTACTTCATAACCTTCACAGACGACCTATCTAGGTATGGGTATGTCTATTTAATGAAGCATAAGTCGGAATCATTTGAAATGTTCAAACTATTCCGAAATGAGGTAGAAAAACAAACTGGAAAGTATATTAAAACTCTTCGATCTGATCGAGGAGGTGAATACCTTTTCAATGAGTTTCTGACGTATCTAGGAGAGAATGGGATTCTCTCTCAGTGGACTCCTCCTGGAACACCACAGCATAATGGTGTGTCTGAAAGGAGGAATCGGACCCTGTTAGATATGGTTCGATCCATGATGGGGTTTGCTGGTCTGCCGATCTCCCTCTGGGGATATGCGCTCGAATCAGCTTGTTACCTTCTAAATAGAGTTTCGAGTAAGTCTGTAGCCAAAACGCCATATGAGATATGGATAGGAAGTAAGCCAGTACTCTCGCACTTTAGGGTTTGGGGGTGTCTGACTTATGTTAAACGTTTAATTACAGACAAGCTTGGACCTAGGTCTGACAAGTATAATTTTATAGGGTACCCAAAAGAGACCAAAGGGTATTATTTCTACCTTGCTGATGAGCAAAAGATGTTTGTCAGCCTTAAGGCAATCTTTTTAGAAAAAGAGTTCCTTAGTGAAGGAACTGTTGCCTCTAAAATCGAACTTGACGAAGTTCGACAGGTGGAAAAACCGACACATGTTACTGAACCTGAACCGGATTTGATTAGATCAGATCTGGAGCCCATTGATTATGCACCCTTAAGGCGGTCTGGTAGAGTACCACATCAACCGGACAGATACTATGGTTTCTTGGTCCGGGATGGTGATCCTGTCGAACTTGATGAAAACGATGAGGATCCGATCACCTACATGGATGCAATGCAGAGACCTGACTCTGAGAAATGGCTAGAGGCCATGAAATCCGAAATGGAGTCTATGAAGGTCAACGATGTGTGGACATTGGTTGACCCACCCGAAGGAGTAAAACCCATAGGGTGTAAGTGGGTCTTCAAAAGGAAGAGGGGCGCAGACGGAAAGGTGGAGACCTATAAAGCCCGTCTGGTTGCCAAGGGATATCGTCAACATTATGGTATAGACTATGACGAGATGTTTTCTCCTGTGGCAATGCTCAAATCCATTCGGATTATGCTTGCGATAGCTGCCCATCTGGACTATAAAATCTGGCAGATGGATGTGAAGACAGCTTTCCTAAACGGAGAGCTGGACGAAGAGGTGTATATGATACAACCTGAAGGGTTCACATCCACAGATGAGTCTAAGGTGTGCAAGCTACAGAGGTCCATTTATGGACTTAAGCAGGCATCTCGGAGTTGGAACATACATTTTGATAGGACGATCAAAATGTATGGCTTCGTTAAGAACGGAGAAGAGCCCTGCATTTATAAGTGGGCTAATGGTCCAGTAGTAGTATTTCTTGTATTGTATGTGGATGACATTCTCTTAATCAGGAATGATGTCCCTGCATTACAGGGAATAAAGATTTGGCTATCATCACAGTTCTCCATGAAGGATCTGGGAGAAGCTTCCTACATCCTAGGGATGAGGATCTATAGGGATAGATCCAAAAAGTTGCTTGGCTTATCCCAGTCCACGTACATTGATACTATGCTGAAAAGGTTCAGCATGGAAAATTCCAAGAAAGGCTATCTACCGATAGGCCATGGAATTTCTTTCTCGAAGAGGGATTGTCCGACAACACCTCAAAAGAGAGAGCGTATGGGTAGGATTCCATATGCTTCGGCAGTGGGATCTATCATGTACGCCATGATATGTACACGACCAGATGTGGCATACTCACTAGGGGTAGTGAGTAGATACCAATCTGATCCAGGAGAGAATCACTGGAAGGTTGTTAAAACCATCCTGAAGTATTTAAGAAATACTAAGGACCAGTGGCTTATATATGGTGAATTAGACTTGAGACTTATAGGGTTTACGGACTCTAGTTTCCAGTCTGATCGCGATGATAGCAAGAGTGTGTCAGGATTTATTTTTACCCTTAATGGTGGGGCTGTCTGCTGGAAGAGTTCCAAACAGCACACTGTGGCTGATTCAGTATGCGAGGCGGAGTATATTGCTGCATCAGATGCTGCCAAAGAAGCGGTGTGGCTGAGAAAATTCATCACCGAGCTCGGAGTAGCACCCTCCCTTGTTGGTCCAGTTCTGCTCTACTACGACAGCTCTGGAGCCATTGCTCAGGCGAGGGAACCAAAGGCACACTAGTGGACGAAGCATATTCTGCGCCGCTACCATCTCATCCGGGAGATCGTGGATCGAGGTGACGTCGACCTTCAGAAGATCGACGGGAAGGAGAACCTGGCCGACCCATTCACTAAAGCCATTGCGATGAAGGAGTTCAACGACTACAAGTCGAAGATGGGTATTAGATACTGCACCGATAGGCTTTAGGCCAAATGGGAGATTGTTGGGAATAGTGTCCCAAAGCCAATCGTCAGCCTGTTGACGGTTGTGCTCCTTTTTGTATTAGTACATAAATTATAAATAAATAAAAGTTATTTTGATATTTTTTCATCACAAATGTTTCATCTCCTAATGAACTCCTGTGTTGTGGTGAAGTCCTTAGGACTATTTAGACTCGACAAAGGAGGATTTGTCGCTTAGTCCTTAAACATGTTCGCGACCAAATGATACGTTGTTACCAAGGACGACAACGTTTATCGAGCATAGGTCGTTGTGTGCCATATGGGTTGGTTGTCCTCATAACCAAAGAGTGTGGAGACACTGGTATGGCATACAGGTGAGATGTAATGGTACATCTGCACTGAACGTGACCAACTCCAAAGCTATTTCTGCTGTCAAGATTTGCTCCGATGGGATATGGGTATAAATGTCCCTCCGACCTAAGACCGCTACGGTGACTTGCAAGCAACTCACTGCACTTAGGCACTGGACTACCTGAATTTCTAATTCAGTGACGGAAGGTTTCTAGGTGTAGTCAAGTACTTGACTTGTCGGTGCGTGTGTCAAGATGGGATTGACCACTCCAGTTTAGGAGCTGTGTACAGTCGTGTTTCAATTTAGCAAAACCTTGGCCAGGGTAGTCCTAGTGAGGAGTCACAGGACTAATTGAGTTGAGCACGATTCGGATGATATCATTAGGGTTGACAATTTAACCCTGAGTCGCCCTAAACACAGGGGTCAAAAGGGATGAATTATACGGTAACCATATTCATGTAGGTTCTGAATGTTGCGATTGTGATTATTAGACCTATCCGATCGTCGGGTACCATTGCTAGATGGTCACTTCGATTAGTACAGGAATTGGTTCCTGTGCTACCGGCTTAGGTTCGAACCTGCGGGGTCACACACATTAGAGGTCCCTTTCTAATCTGATGGCTGATTATGAGTCTTATCTATCTGGGACTCTATGATTGAGAATTAGGATTCTCTAATCATGAGTTCCACACATTTTGGGTACCGAGGTCAAAATTTTGAATTTCAAATTTTGAATTTAAAATTTGAACTCTTTGATCAGGGTTTCATATCGATGGTCTCTGATGCCTGATTGTCCATCGAATTTGGACTCAATATTTATGAGAGGTTTAATTAATGATTTAATCACTAATTAACTCAATTTGATTGAGTAATTATTTTTGGATCAAGTCCAATTGAATTGGATTCAGTTTGGATTGACCCGATTAGGTTAAATGTTGACCTAATCGCTAAGGTGGTTTAGTCCCTGATTTGATCAGGGGTTAGGTTTAGTTAATTCCTGATTTGATTAGGATTTTATTGAGCCTAATTAAGCCTAATTATGTTAGGTTTAATCTGGTCTAATTGTGCTTGACCTATTTTAAACTAGGTTGGCTCAATTTGAATCAAACCACCTTGTTTTAAATTCCCTGCGACACCCAACTTCCTTGCACCCATTTGAATTCACGAGAAGAAACTTCTCGTGAAATTTTTCTCACGCAAAACCTTTCCCCACGCCCTCATTTGTGTGCCATATGGATGGATAAAATAATTAGTTAGCCATTCAAATTCAAAGCATGTTTGAATTTGAATGGATAACTTATCACTTGCCCTTTCATCCTTATCCATTTTGTGCGCCACATTACTTACATGAGAAAAGGTTTCTTGTGAAATATTTTCCATGCACAAAGAGCCACACCCCTTCTCTTCTCATGCCCAAAAGGATAGGGATAAGTTGGTTTTCGTTTGAATTCAAATTTGATTTGAATTCAAATGTGTAACCTCTTGTCTTTATCCTCTCACGCGGATAAGACACGTTCGATGTTGTTTTAAAAAGAGGAGAAAGGTGGGACGTGCGTAGAAATTTTAGGAGAGAAACTTTGGGGCGTGAGGAAGGCTTCTGTGCAAGGTGAAGGTCCAAAACCTTCCGAGAGAAAAAGAAAGAAAAGAGAAAAAATTGGATGCGGGGTTTTTTGGTGTGTACCCTAGGGTTTCTACGTAGGGTTCGGGAAGTGAGATTGGTGTGCCACGAGTATCGTGAGTCCACCAAATTTTAGGAAGAGATCCATCAGCCTCTCAAACAACTGTGCAGATGATCCAGAGCATCTGAGAAGTCAGCACACATCGATCGAAGGAGTTCGATCAACATCTACCATCAAAAGGGTGAAATCACGAACTAGCATTCGTGAGGAGCTGATCAGACGGGAGCTTCGTGTGGATGATCCACAGAGGCCAGACATTTGTGTGGCTGTGATATGACGATCAGAGCCCCCTGACGATGATCAGATTGTGGTGATCGACTACCCGCAAAAGGTGATGTGTTCTGAACACAGTACTGTAAAACGTTTACTGATTCAAATTTGAATTTTAAATTTAAATGCATGCTGTTGTATCATATTTAGATCCTAGTGTAGGATTAATTAGTATTAATTAATGAGATTAATTAATAATTTTACTGTAAAATAGTAATTTTGAAAAAGTTTTAAAATTACCATTTTGCCCCTGCACTAAATTTTTGCTTCAGGTGAGATATAGGAGTACATCATCACTGAACGTGACCAACTGTGGAGCACTCTACTGTCAAGGGTAGCTTACGAAGGGTATGGGTATAAGTGTCCCTCCGACTTGAGATCACCACGGTGACTTACAAGTAACTCACTGTACTTTGATGCCAAACTAACTGAGTTTCTAATTTAGTAATAAAAAATTTTTGAGTGCAGTCAAGTACTTGTCAAGTCACTGCATGGGTCAAGGTGGGATTGACCCCTCTGAATTAGTAGGAGTTAATATATCAATATATTTCAATTTAGCAAAACCTAAATCCGAATAATCCATGTGATGGATTTGAAAGATTGAAATATAATGTGGATGACTTATCTAAAATTGATAATTAAATCTTAAGTCTCTTTGAGCATTAGGGTCAAAGGGATGAATTATACGGTAACTATACATCAATAGGTTCTTAAATATTGCTTCGCCATCATTCGATTTATCTGGACGTCGGGTCACCATTGCTAGATGGTTACATCGATTGATTTAAGAAGTTATTTTTATGCTACCAGCTTAGATTTGAATCTATGGGGTCACACTCAAAAGAAGTTTCTGACTGATTATGTGACTGATCAATGATTGAGAATCGTTCAATGGCTTAATCGTCAATTCGATTGATGATTAACCTTATACAAAAGTTGTAATAAATTTATTCATAAAATATTACTAAATTAATGAAAAATTAATTAGCAATTAGATTATTGATTAGCTCAATTTGATTGAGTAAAAAAAATTAAATAAAATCTAATTGAATTAGATTCAGTTAGGTTTGACCTGATTAAGTTATGAGATGACCTAATTGCTAAGAGAGAAAATTTTTGAATTGATTAGGACTTTGGTTCATTCAATTTTTAATTTGATTAAAATTTGATTAAAAATTTATGAATATAATTAGATTAGATTTCATATATTTTATTTGGACTAAATTAGATGTGATTTGGTTTGGATTCAAATAAGAAAACAAAAGAGTCCATAGAAGATTGGACTCTTCTCCCATGCGCCACCAAGTTTAAGACACCATATCTCCTTACGTCAAAGTTTTTTGTGTGAGATTTCTTCATGCAAAAGGTCTTTCCTTCCCTTTGTCATGTCCAAAATTGGATGGGATATGGTTTTAAATGGTATGTTTAAATCTGATTAGAAATAGGATACCTTTTAGATAATGCTTGACATTATCTATAACCTCTCCACGCCACTTCTTTTTATTCCTCTTATTTTGTGCAACAACATGGGGGTTTCTCACCATGGGAAATCAGATATGATCTGATTTTATTGTGAAAAAATAACAAAGGGGGCATCCCATATTTGTTTTGGCATGGGATTTGAAAAGGTGAGACAACATATCAAGAGTCCAAGATTTCTTGGACTCTTCTCTCCTACTTTTTAAACACCATAATAAAAGGATTTTATTTATATGTACATATAAGAGAGAAACTAGAAGAAGAGTTCTTCATGTGAAGGTTCTTGGGGCATGGTTCTAGGTGTGAGAAAAAGAGAGGAGAGTCCTCTCTCTTTGGGTGTGTGCAAAACCTAATCTTCTAGGATTTTATTCCTATGGGTTTGAGAAGAGAGAAAAATAAAAGAGAAAATAGTTTCTTCTCTATCTTTTTTCTACCTCTTTATCTCCTTAAAAATTTCATCTTCAACCTCTAGAAAGATTCTAGAGATTTGAAGAAGAGATCCAGATCAATCAAAAAGAAGGTCTTTGCACGAGCTAGCACTCTTGAAGAGATCGATTAGATCGGAGCTTCGAGTGAATTTTTTATAGAGACTAGATGTGTGTGTAGCTGCAAGCAACTAGCAAGGATCATCCTTTCCATGTCTCTCAGTAGTGATGATCATCGATCCGTGCTTAAATATCAAGTTCTGAATTCAAATAGAAGTAGATCTAATCTACTGTTCAAATCCATGCATGCAGATTTTATCATGTGATTATTTTAGATTTTATATGTAATATATCATGTCATAGATCCTAGAGTAGGTTAATTTGATGATTAGATCATATGCATGTTAGATTAATTTGATTAATCTAATTGTCTTTTGCTATAATTTATTCAAAAAAAATTTGAAATACATACATGAAATCGCCTACATTCTCCAACATAAAGCCCATTTGGATGCCTAAGGATATCGTCAACATTATGGTATTGACCATATTGAGATATTTTCTCCTATGGCAATGTTAAATATTTTAGAATCGAAACATACATTTTGATAAGTGATAAAAATGTATGGCTTCATTGAGAACAAAGAAGAACTCTACAAATACAAATGGGTTAATAGTTTTGTGAGTGTATTTCTTGTTCTATATATGAATGAAAGTCTCTTAACCGAGAATGACACTCCTTACATTACAAAAAATAAAGGTTTCACTATCATTACTATTCTTCATAAAGGACTTAAAAAAAGCTTCCCTCATCCTAGGGATGAAGATCTATAGAGATTGATCTAAGAGCCTGCTTGGGTTATCCCAGTCCATGTATATAGAGTATTTATGAGTAGAATTTGTTCTATTATGTACACCATATATGAGACCGCATATGGTATACTCACTAGGGATAGTGAGTGGATACCTATAAGGTCTAGGTGAGAATCACTGGTAGGTCATCCTTAAGTATTTGAGAAATACTATGGACCGATGACTCGGTTATGGAGAACCTACTTAAAACTTGTGGAGTTTGACTCCAATTTTTAGTTGAACATAATAATAGCAAGAACATATCAGAATATATCTATATCCTAAATAATAGAGTAATCTGCTGAAAAAGTTTTAAGTAGAGTAATATAGCCAATTCAATTTACGAGGCAGAATGCATTACAGTATTCGATGTTTGCAAAAAAGCTCTATGATTGTAAAGGTTCATTGACAAGATAGGAGTGGCACCCTCCAATGATAGTCCTACTGTATTGTACAGTATTGAAGCCATAGCTCATGCCAAGGAGCCGAAGTTTCATTAGCTTACCAAATATTTTGCATCGCTACCACCTTATTCAAGAAATCATGGATAGAGGTGACATCAAACTTTAGAAGGTGGATGAAAAAAAGAATTTGACCAATCTATTTACTAAAATCTCGGTATTTAGAAGTTTTGAGATGATTAATTGATGATGGATACATGATACTATACTAATTGGCTTTAGTCCAAGTAGGAGTTGTTGGAAATTATGTCCTAAAGCCTATCATTTGATGATTGTGCTAATTGTAAATGTATATGAATTGATCAATAATAAAAGTTATTTAGCCTTTTTTATCATAAGGTTACATCTTCTAATGAACTCTTGTATTGTGATAAAATCATTAAGACTTTTTGATCGATAAAGGAGGATTTATCGCATAGTTTTTAAACCGATTCATGACCAAACAATAAGCTATTACTAAGACGATAGCGATTATCAAGTGTAGATTATTGTGTGCTATATGCATTGGTTGTCATCGTAATTAAATGGTATAGAGACACTAGTATGGCATACAAGTGAGATGCAGGAGTATATTTCATTGAATGTGACCAACTGTAGAGCACTATGCTGTCAAGAGTAGCTCATGAAAGGTATGGGTATATGTGTCCCTCCGACCTGAGATCACCATAGTGACTTGCAATCAACTCACTGTACTTTAATGTCGAACTATCTAAATTTTTAATTTAGTGATTGAAAAGTTTTTGGGCACAGTCAAGTACTTGTTAAGTCAGTGTGTAAGTCAAGAAGAGATTGATCCATCCAAATGAGTAGGAGTTAATGCATCACTATATTTCAATTTGGAAAAACTTGGATCCGGATAATCTATGTGATAGATTTGAAAGATTGAAATATAATGTAAATGACTAATCCAGCATTGATAGTTAAACCCTAGATCTCCTTGAGCATTCGGATCAAAAGGATGAATTATACGGTAACCATATGCCAATAGGTTCTTGAATGTTGCTTTGCCATCTTCGACCTATTCGGATGTCATGTTCCATTGCTAGATGGTTACATCAATTAGTTTAAAATTTTATTTCTATACTATAGACTTAGGTTTGAACCTATAGGATCATACTCAAAAGAAATTTTTGACTGATCATATGGCTGATCAATGATTGAGAATCGTTCAAGGGTTTAATTGTCGATTCGATTGATAGTTAACCTTAAGCAAAAATTATAATAAATTTATTCATTAAGTATTAGTAAATTAATAAAAGATTAATTAGTAATTAAATTATTGATTAGCTTAATTTGATTGAACAAAGAGGATTAGATCAAATCTAATTGAATTAGATTCAATTAGGTTTGGCTCGATTAGGATCTGAGATGACCTAATCGTTAAGGGAGAATTATCCCTGATCAGAACTTTGATTTAATCAATTTTTAATTAGATTAAGATTTGATAAAGAATTTATGAACCTACTTAGATTGGGTTTCCTCTATTTATTTGGACCTAACTAAATGTGATTTGGTTTGGAGTCAAATAAGCAAACCAAGAGTCCATAAAAGATTAGACTCTTCTTCCCTTGTGCCACCAATTTTGGATGCCACATTTCTTCACATTGAAAAGTGTTTTGCATGAGATTTCTCTATGCCAAAAAGGCCTTCTACCCTCCTTTTCTCACATCCAAAGATAGAGAAAATCTGATCTTTAAAGGTAGGTTCAAATTTGATTTGAATGGGTTACCATATATGGATAAGGTTTGACCTTATCCATAAACCTTGCCACCCATTTCCCTTGAATTCCCTTTCTTTTGTGTGACAAAAAGGAAGAATTGGTAATGGGAAATCAAGATGAGGATCTGATTTATCATGAAAACAATTTGGCTGGGGTGTCCAATATTTTTTGGGTGTTGGTTTTGCGAGAGGGGGCGACAACTCATGAAGAGCCTACTTCTTTTGGACTATTCCAACCCTAACCCTTTTGACGCCCAAAATAAAAGGAGCTTTTCTTTTGTGCGTGCAAGTGTGAAATTAGAATGATGTCTTCACAGTGAAGGGTGGGGCTGTGACTTTATGGTGTGAAAGAAAGAGAGAGCCCTCTCCTCTTTGGGTGAGAAAAACCTAAGGTTTTAGGGTTTGACTTTGGGATTCAGGATAGAGAGAAAATAAAAAGAGAAGAGTTCTCTTGTGTTCTTCTTCCTCCACATATTTTTATTCCTCCTTAGATGTCCTTCTACAACCTCTAAAAAAGTTTAAAAGATTTAAAGAAAAGATCCAGATCAGCCATCAAGATGGTCTTCGCATGAGCTAGCACTCCTGAGGAGATCGATCAGATCGAGATTTTGAGTGGACCTTCTGTAGAGGTCGCACACATATGTGGCTAGTAGCAACCAGCCAGGACCCTCTTTATCACATCTCTCAGTAGCGGTGATCGTCGATCCATGCTCAGATATCGAGTTTTGAACTCAGATAGATGTAGATTTGATCTACTGCTTACATCCATGTATGTAGATTTTATTTTTAGATTTTATATATACCATATTTCATGTCATAGATCCTAGAGTAGGTTGATTTGATGATTAGATCATATGTATGTTAGGTTAATATGATTAATCTAGTTATTTTTTTCTATGAATTGTTTCAAAAAATTTTTGAAATATATGTATGAAATCGCCTATGATTTTCTTCAAACATATCATCAGCTAGTAAAGTTTTCGACAAAACAAGAGTTCAAAGAAATTTAGGGAGACCAAGTCTTGGTGCAGCAATGCTATGCAATCACTCTTCAAGGAACCAGGCCATCTAACATTCTTGCAAAAGATTGGACACCCACGATGAACTGGCTAACGAGCACAACGAGCCTATGGAAAATCTCATCCTAATTCCTTTGGAGAATGGAAATGTGAAGTATACAGTTTGGATTGGATCTGAAAGAATAGTATCCTATAAGCCAATCACATGAATGATGCGATGGGACTTTTCTTTATAAACTTTCAACTCATATAATAACATTATTCATTTATAAATGAAATAAGGTATTTTATGATTCATTATTTTAGCTACATCTTGTTATATTTAAGATTATGATGAATTCCATAGATTAGAAAAATAATTTTAAGGGACATAAATGGGTTCATACCTATGAGACCTAAAATCCTAAAACCTTAATTTAAAAAATTTTTGTTCATAGAAATATGGAGTCGGGGATTAATATTTCAAATAGACTGGCACATTCTATGTATGCTCGATGGAGAGGGTGGCTGATTTCACAAGCCACTTGTGTAGGATACTAATACAAGGATATAGGTGCTTATTAAGGAATGAGTTCAGTGAATTGACCCATCGATAGAAAATATCTTATGGAGTCTTACTTGCATGTTAAAAGATGGTTCTCTAAGTAGGAGTTATGCAAGTGATCCTTAGACCTGAGACTGTTAGATGTATGCCCTAGAAGCCAATCAGGCCGACACATTAATTTCTTTTAGAACATAATTTTATACTTGATCAAATTAATTAGGATAGTTAATTTCATTCATATAGTCTATGTGTTTAAGAATCATCCAAAAAATTAATAAAATAATGACACATATTCGTAAGAGTTGAGAATTTGAGACATGTATCATTGATGGTTAATTCTCAAATTGTACTCGATCGAAGGATCATCACGGAGATGGTGATTGGTCCGGTAAGATTAGTACATGGATCACTTCCCTTAGTATAGATGAGTCTACAATGTGGGGACACTGGAGCGAGAGTACAGGTAGTTGTTAGAGAACAACGATACCGAGTATCACCAATACAAGAAGTCACTTAGATGTCTACTCACTCGTCAGTAACATTCTTGATGTTATAGTAGTGTGACTGTTCTAAGACTTAGGTGCCTCAGCTATTCACAATGAGGTTGCTGTAGTTTGACTATATCATAACTTGATCTCCTAGCCATACAAAGCCTTGAAATATATGTTGGCTATAGTAGATTCATTGTAGAAATAGGGTGTGCATTTAGATAAGATATATTGACTTTTATAGTTAAAAAGTAATCCTATGTGATTTATGAGATTGAGTTCTGAAGAACTTGACCAGGGTAGAGTAAATGATAGAAAAGAGTTTCTATCGGGTTTCACAAATAAATTTAAGTTAAATAAATCTTACATATGATAGATGAAGAAAAATTTTGTCTGATCGCATCAGATGCCAGGAAGGAAGAATAGAATAGTAATTAAAAATTTTTATAATATTTATGAAATCTCACCTTGATACACAATGGAAAGAAGATCAAGGTAAAAGAAGTTTCTCAGTTGATTTGCTTCACGAGATCTGGATGTGTAGATCCTCTACTTCGCATCCAAGCCAAGCAATGTAGGAGAGAGGGATGAAGACCTTATTCAAAAAAGAAGTAGAAGAAGCCTTGAGATCTGATCTCAAATGTTGGAGAAGTCCACACGCCACACCACAAGGAAAGGGAGGATGCCTAGAGGAGAGAGATGCCTAGGAGAGCATGCCAAGGAGAAGAGGACACCCAAGCGAGGAAGTCTCACACCTAGCCTAATGCTTGATTGGTTTCTCTCTTCTCCACACCCCTCCTTAAAAAGGCAAGAGGTTTTAGATCAAATCAAGTATCTCGAAGGGTTAGGAATAGGATTCTCCATGATTAAATCAAATCCAAACTCCCTAAACAACAAGGATTCCAAAGCAAAGTAGGAGAGGTGCCAACTTGCGCTTCCCTTTTCAAGCTGCACTTCCAAAGGGGACCCCTCCCCATCTTGGTCATCCCATATGGTGAGAGAATATTAAGAAAACGTGGCTAAGTAGATCAAATTAGATTTGGTTCAAATTTGGATTCAATTTGAATTCAATTTGTATTCGATTCGAACCAAATTCAAAAAGATTGCTGATCCTAATCTAATTAGAATTCTTGTTCAAGTCTAACTTGGATAATTTGTTGGGTTCCAATCATGTAGCAGATTGTAAATTTAAAAAATTTTTAAAATATGCATATCGAAAGCTTTAACAATTAAAACTGTCGAACTGAAATCCAAACCCTACAATCACCTTGTAGATGTCGAATAAAATAAAATCAAACATGCAAAAAGATATAATTTTATACTTTCTTAAATAAGCAATATGGTAAAAAGTGTTAGAAAATGTGTCCTAAAGTCAATCATCCAGATTGTAGATGATTGCGCTCTATGTATGTATATGAATTATAAAATGATAAATATTATTTGACAAGATTTATCATAAGAAATATATCTTCCTAAATAGAACTCATATGTTATGATGAAATCCTTAGAGCTACTTTCAAAATGATAAAGAAGGATTTATCATGTGGTTCTTAAATCCTACTCGTGATCAAATAATACTGTTGGTGTAGAATTCTGTCGATGCCGGAGAAGCTGGAGTCATGGGGTCACGTTCGCCATTGGGACCTGCAAGGAAAGTCTAAATCGGAGTTGGAGGTACTCCGGCAAGACCCTCCGATGCTCAAGTCAGTTCTCTGCCTCAACAGAAATGGAATGCTTGAATGGAAATTTTAGCTGAGTTTCGAGATAGAATTTTTAGCTTAGAGAGAATGTATTTGGGGGTCTCTTTTTATAGATGGAGAGCGTAACTGATTGATAGCGACATTTGTAACCGCCTGGTAGTAGGCCGTTCAGAGCCACGCAGAGTTTGTTATGGAGAGTAGTGGCGTCAGGGGCCATTCAAGGCCATATGGAGTTTGTTATGGAGAGTAGAGTGGTGTCCGTTGTCGTGACTTGCTAGAAGTGGTGGAGCCACACGGAATCCATTACAAAGAGTGGAGTAGAGTAGTGGCCATTCTCGTGACTTGTCAGAGAGTTCGGATCTGTCGGCTGAAGCTCGACTGCGATGTCTGATGGAGCGGAATGGCTCTCTGTCTCATCAATTCAAGAGAAGCTCGGATATTTTCGAGGTTGCTGATGGGTCTACTATTGTCGGGTGCTTAGAGCACTGATGCTGCAGGTGGGAATCATCTATTGTAGAAGCTCGGACAGGGACTTTCTATCGGGGAAGTCCAGTTTCATGAGGAATCTGGCAAAGGGTCGATCGGAAGTGGACTTCGGATGGCGTTGGGGATGTTCGTCTGCTGGAGGAGTCTGGAGGATCCTGTAGAAGTCTGGTTGACATTGTTAATATCCGGCTGACACTATTGAGGGTTGATGGCTAGGGAGGTACGGCAGACATCGGAGGCGATCGACCGTTGTAGAAATCTAGCTGCTGGAGCCCGTCTATTGTAGAAGTTCGTCCGTAATCCATCTGCTATGAAATTTCAAGCAGAGTCTGGTTCTTGTAGAAGTCCAGATGGGGACTGCTTATTGAAGAAGCTCGACTGAAGTCCGCTTGTAATAGAAGTTCTGAAAGAATTTGTTTACGGTAGAAGCTCGGATGGAATTCACTTATAGTAGAGATCCAGAGTAGACCGCTCATAGTAGAAGTTCAGAATAGACCGCTCGTAGTAGAAGTAAGGAGTAGATCGCTCGTAGTAGAAGTTCGGAGTAGATCGCTTGCAGTAGAAGTTCGAAGTAGACTGCTTGTAGTAGAGGTTCGGAGTAGAGACCCTGCTGGTGGAGGCTGTTCGTCATAGAAGTTCGTCTATGATCCACCCACTGTAGAAGTTCGGACGGAGCCTGACCCTGGTAGGAGTTCGGATGAAGTTCATCTACAATAGAGATTCGAGGTAGAGGTCTGACTCTCGTGGGAGCTCGGGTGAAATCCAGAAGGTGATCGACCACCGTAGAAACTTGGATGGAGTTTGGTTACTGTAGAAATCCTGCTGTTGGGGAAGCTCGGCCATTGATGAAGTCTGGAGGAAGTTCGGAGTAGAGTCGATCATGGCTTGAAGAAGTCTGGAAGAGATTCGAGAATAGTCGATCACTGTAGAAAATCGATTGATATTGAAGCCCAAAGAGCATTTGGAGGAGCCCGGTATGTGAATGGAGGAGCTCATTATCGGAGAAGTCCGGATGGTAATATGGAAGCTCGGACGATCGAGGGAGTTCAGAAAGATGCCACACAAGGTCGGAAGCCGAAAAAGCCCTAGAAGAGTCGGCCGTTTATAAACTTCGACTGGGGTTATTTTACACCCAACACTAGTCCCTCTACTTCCGAGTTCGGATTTCGAATGAAGGAAGTACAGAGAAATTGTCACAGTCGAAGTTGCCTCCCTCGATTTCTGCACTCGGTTGCTTTTAGATATTTTGACGTTTGGCGCACCAGTGCTGGAGCCTTTTCAAATCAAGGTGATCCGAAAAGATTTTTTCAAAATTTTTGCTTGAGCGTTGCTCTAGGTATGGTGCAATAATGACTCTGTTAGCTGTTAGCCACTTTTAGCCGCCTGCTATGGTGAGTGGGACACGCAGCGAATGTAGGTCGGCCAGAGGAGATCCGCAATCATTACTGCATCGGGCCCTGTTGCTTATTTAAACCCGCTCCCCTCCTCCAAGGATTTCACTTTGCCTAAGAGTCCTGTTGATGCCCTTCTTCTTCCTGAGAGCTCCATCCTTCCTCAGCATCCTTTTCGGCCTTAGGTGTTCTTCGAGTCGTCCCCATCTCTGCATCTCTGTATCTCTGCATCCTTCGGACCAGCCTAGGTTAGTTTCAGAACTCTCCTCCTTATTTTTTCTCTAGCTGTTCTTCTTCCATTTTTTTTCTATCACATTTCATCTGTTTGGTTTTCCATAAACTTTTTGTTTCTTATTTTCCCAATTTTTTTGGGGTTTTTAGGGTTTTTGTTCGATTCAAAATATCTTCTAGCACTTTCTCCTCTAGCAGTTCTAGGAGTTCGTCCGTCCCAGCTCTCCAAGACCTTAGCTCTGTAGAAGAATCTCGTCTAGTCTTTGTACCAGACACCATCCCCATTTCTCTGACTCTGGAGGAACTCTCACTGATTAGGATTCAGTACGGGATTCCTTTGGAGTATGAGCTGGAGCTCCCAGGGCCAACTGGTCGGGCTAGCACTCCTCCCCCTGGCTGCTTCTGTTTATATCAAGAAGCTTTCCACACCGGGCTTCGACTTTTGCTGCCATCTTTTGTCATCGCTCTCTTCCGCTTTTTAAACATTTCTTTAGTTTCGGTAGCGCCAAACTCCTTTAGATGTCTGATAGGATTTCTTTCCCTCTGTTGCCTAGCCGAAGTCCAGCCAACCCTTTTCTTGTCTAGAAATTTCTATACTTTCAAGCATCACCCCTCAGCAAAGGACTGGTGGTACTTCTCCCCCCAGTTCGGTAGAAAGCGATTGTTGAAAGGTGCCCCCTCTCCTATTCACAACTGGAAGGAGAGGTTCTTCTACGTCCGATGCCCGACCTTGGAGCTGGGATTACCCCCTAGGGCTCTCTGAGGGATTCCGTCTGTCGGGCTTCTAGCGTAGTAAGGGATGACCTCGAAGCCTCTAGTAAGCTCGAAACCTATCCAGCCCCCCTCCTCTCTGAACTTCTGAAGGAACAACTCTTGATCAACGTCGGCTTGAGCCCTCTTGACCCTACCGATACTATTATTATATATATATATAATTTTTTTTTTGCTTCCTTAGTTTACTCCTTAGCCTTTATATTGACTCCCCGACCTCTTTTACAGATTGGACACCAACTCATCACCAATGTCGAGGCGATGAAGATCGCCAAGAGGGAGGCATCCCAGGCAGAGGAAGGTCGCCTGACCGAGGCCGCCTGCCTCGAGGAGAAGATCGTCGAGGTCACAAGTCTCTAGGAGGCACTGCAGAAGGAGGGACAAACCTCATCCGATTTGAGGGCCGCCCTGGAGGACGAAAGAAAGAAGGCAGAGGCCGAGGTCTTCGAACTGAAGGCGTAGGTCTTCGAGCTGAAGGTGCAGATCCCATCTCCAGTCTCGACAGTAGGGGCCCGAGCAGTGGAGGAGTTCAAGACCTCTTCCGAGATGGAGGATCTGTAGGTCCAGTTCGGCCAGGATGCCTTCATCAAGGGCTTCGAGCTCTGTCAAGAGAAGGTGGTTGGAAAGTTTTTCAAACTGGATCTCAGCTTCTTGGATGAGGCGTCTGACGATGAAGCCGGACCTTCCAAAGTTGCTGCCGATCCTCCTCCAGCTGGGACCTCCTCGACTACCGTGGTTGCCGCGACCGACCTTTCGGGGGGCCGAGCTCCCCCACTTCTATCCGAGAGGTCCGAAACCTCTAATTTTGTATTTTTCTTTTGTGGTGACTTTTCTTTGTTCTCTTGTACTTAAAAACTATTTAATCAACGAAATTGGATTATTCTTTACAGGGAGCTCTTTTTTCTTCGTCTACATTCTTTTCATTCTCTTTTATCTTCTTACACTAATTTGAGTTGTGGCGCTCTTGCCTCCCAATGACAGTGTCCTGCCGAAGCTCTTCCCCTACCACAGGGGATTCCTCTGAAGTCGATGATCCGAGACCTCAGAAGGAAAGTTCGTCACTTGATGGAGAAATCCAAGAAGCTAGATAACAAACTTCACCGATTGAAGAAGAGCCATTCGGAAGTCACTACGGAGGCTACTCGCTTTCGGGACCTCCACAAGAAGGGTTTCATGGAATACACCCGGAGGAAGCCAGACTTTGTGGCGGAGCTTGAGGAACTCCGAAAATATGCTAGCGACTGATCTTGGGCTCAGGCTTCCAAGATCAGCTCTCTTGAAGTTGAGCTGGCGGCTGCACAGGAGAAGATCGGTCAGTTGGAAGGAAGCTCATCCTGGCTCATAGCTTAGGCCGAACGTGATCGAGACTGGTCGAAAAAATTCTCCGACCTTCAAAAGAAGCTGCAGGACGCTGAGGTGAACTACAATGCCTATCGAGTCAGCTGGTGCGGGCAAGTAGAAGACTACCGAAGGAAGCTCAAGACGACGACCGACGAAGTTGCCCGCCTTCAGAGGCAGTTATCTAGGAGAGTCCAGCCCGCCTTTGCACAAGGCTCCGACGAGTTCCGCACCTTGAGGGGGACCATGGAAGAACTGTTTGTGGCCCTTGGGCAGGAGAAGGCCGAACTGCAGTGGCTGAAGATTCAACTGGCCCACGAGCAGCAGATGGTCAAGGATGCTGAGGCGAAGTCTGAGGTCCTGAGGAAGAGGTTTTGGGAGTCAGAGGGTGAGAGCCGACGGTTCCACCAGATGTACCGGGAGATGCTGCTAAGAAAGATGGAACTAGAAGAAGAAGTCGAAAACTTAAAGCAGTCCCTAATAATGTCTGGAATTGAGACCTTAAAGTCGGAAGAAGCTGAGCTTCCTTAAAGCTCCTTTTTACCTTTCGTCCTTCCATGTATTCCTTTTTTTTTCTTATCATTTTTCTTTTTTGGGCCTTTAGGGCTTTGTAATGTACACTTCACTAATGAAATGAAAAGAAAATTTTCCATTACCTTGTCCATTCTTGTATTAAGTTATCGTTTACCAAACTTCTTTTGTCTTCCATCTTGTTTGACGTCGGCGTTGTTTGTAATTTCTCATCTATTCTTGCTTTGAGTCATCATTTACCGAACTTCTTTTGTCTTTTGTCTTGTTCGATATCGATGTTGTTTGAAGGTTCCTGGTCACCGTCGTGTTGATTTGCCCTTTTTGTTCATGATCATAGGTCTTTTCGAGGCCATTTGAGTTTGACGCTTCCTTCCGATGCTCGAGCTTGGGGGCTCGAACTTTTTGTTATCTTGAGGAAGTTGATTTTTCCTCGGCCTGTGTCGAGTTCCCTCCTAGCGACTGAGGGTTTTTGATAAGAGTCTCCTTCCTCATTGAGACGAGGTCCCTGGTGTCTTTGATGTAGTTTATTTTTCACTTATCACTGGTGTAGTTCGTCGCTTTTCCTTTTTATCTCCTCTCTTTTTTTTCGTGTTCGAGTGAGGGTTTTCCCTTTGCTCTTAATGGGGTCGTGGGAGTGTGAGGAGCCATTGAGGAGGCTTTCCTCCTCATCCGATCTTGATCGATCGAGTCTTCGTTTGTGTCAGGATGAGGTTCTCCTCCTGTTCCCAATAGTCAATTTTAGCTCAAGTTAGGATGAGATTCTCCTCCTGTTCCTAACAGGGCTGTGGGGGCACATAAGGGCTGTTGCTAAGGCCTCTCTCCTCATCCGATCTCTAGATAATCGGGCCTTCGACTTTGCTAATGTTAGGACGAGGTTCTCCTCCTGTTCTTAACATGACTGTAGGGGCACATAAGGGCCGTTGTAAGGGCCTCTCCCCCCATCTAGTCTTTAAGTAACCGGGCCTTCGACTTTGCTCATGTTAGGATGAGGTTCTCCTCCTGTTCCTAACATGGCTGTGGGAGTACATAAGGGCAGTTGTAAGGGCCTCTCCCCCATCCGATCTTTAAGTAACCGGACCTTTGACTTTGCTCATGTTAGGACGAGGTTCTCCTCTTATTCCTAACATGGCTGTGGGGGCACATAAGGGCCGTTGTAAGGGCCTCTCCCCCCATCCGATCTTTAAGTAACGGGCTTTCGACTTTGCTCATGTTAGAATGAGGTTCTCCTCCTGTTCCTAACATGGCTGTGGGGGCACATAAGAGCCATTGTAAGGGCCTGTCCCCCCATCAGGTCTTTAAGTAACCGGGCCTTCGACTTTGCTCATGTTAGGACAAAGTTCTCCTCCTGTTCCTAATATGGCTGTGGGGGCACATAAGTGCCATTGTAAGGGCCTCTTCCCCCATCTGATCTTTAAATAATCGAACATTCGACTTTATTCGTGTTAGGATGAGGTCTTCCTCCTGTTCCTAACATGCTTAGTTTTGATTGTCGGAAAGAGCTACTTTCTGTCATTATGAGCTCATGCCAAAAGAAAAGATATGCAAATATGAAAGAAACTTTTATTTAAGGCAAAGTTATTGGTAATACATTCGTAAATTTTTTGAATCTCATAGCTACGGAAGGTCTGCTCCCCGTCGGGGTCCTCCAGAGATGGAGTTGATAATTCCAATTGGAGGTCGATCTTCAGGCTACTCCTCTCTCCTTAGTGGCTCTGGTTGCAGTAGGACCCTCGACCGATCTTTCCTACCTTCAGGTCGGCATCGAATAAATCTGTCGAGCCGACCTCATCTGATGAGCTCCTCGATCTCATCTCAGAGCTGAATGTACTCCTCCGTGTTGTGGCCATGATCACGATGATAGAGGCAGAACATGTAAGGATTGTGCTTCCCAAGGTGTGTGCGCATCCTTTCTGACCTTGGCAGCTGCTCCCTAACCTCCATCAGCACTTGAGTTTTCAATGCGTTGAGAGGGGCGTAGCTGTGGAATCTTCCCGTGGGAGAGCCCCGCCGAACTCTGCGGTCCGGGCTTCTCTGCCTACAAGCCCGGGGAGGAGTCTGGACATGCTTGTGTCCAGAGGGAGTTTGAGAACATGGCCGAGCTTCACTCGGCCCTTTTTCAACTACGGGCTTGCTGGAGTCTCCCGCCTGTCGCTCCTTCGTGGCCTCCTCATCCTTCATCTTGAAGGCTTCTTTTATTCAGACATATCCTTCGGCCCAAGCCAGCAAATCAACAAAGTTTCTGGGATACTTCTTTTCCAAGAAAAATAGAAGATCATTCTTTTGAAGACCACCCTTCAGGGCAGCCATCGCGACCGATTGGTCCAAGTTCTGGACCTCCAACGCAGCGACGTTAAAATGGTTGATGTAAGCTCGGATGGATTCTCCCTCCTTTTGCTTGATGTTGATGAGGGATTTTGAACCTCTCTGGGGGCACCAACCACTGACGAAATGAGCAATGAACTGGTGGCTCATCTGATCAAAGGAGAAGATAGTACCCGACTTCAGTGCCGAGTACGAATTTCTTGCTGCTCCCTTCAAGGTAGATGGGAAAGCTCGACACAGGATGGCGTCTGGTATGCCATGGAGCAGCATCATTGTCCGGAAGGCCTCCAGGTGGTCAACCGAATCTGAGGTCCCGTCGTAGCTCTCGAATTGGGGGAGCTTGAAATTCGACGGGATTGGCTCTTGCATGATCATTTGAGAGAAAGGAGGGTCAGTGCAGATGTCCTCACCATAAGCAGTGGGAGCATGGCGGAGCTCTTCGATCCACCGGTTCATCTCCTAGAATCTTTGATCCAGGAGTTCCTCTCGACTGCGAGTCTCAAGGGTCTTCTGGTGGAACGAAGGTAGGGACTCTCCGAAGGTGGAATCGTGATCGGATGGTGGGCTCTCCGCCTTCTGCTTCCCCTTTCTGGGGAAGATGGGGTGACTTGCCCAAGTGGCCCACCCGATCGTCAGATTCTGAAACTCTGACATGCTCTTTCCTACCGCACTGATGCCTACGGTTGCTACAGCTGCTGCTGCATGGCCTGCACTACTTCAGTGAGGCCCCTGACCTACTGAACCAGCAAGTTGAACTACTTCATGCTGACTGCCATTGTCGGAGGAGGAGGAGCCTGGAAAATTGGAGACATGGCCAGAGTTTGTAGAGCTCACTGAGATCTGACCGCAGAGACCGTGGATCGCCTGGTGGATGCCTTTCGGGGAGGTATCAGGTGGAGATCTGGTAGGAGAAGGAGAAGTAGATGTCGAAGAAGGTGACCGGAGACAGTCCCGTTGAGTACTCCTTTAAGAACAAGGGTACTGCGAAGACACAGCCCCTTTCTCTAGCGCCAATTCTATTGGTGCAGAATTTCGTCGATGCTGGAGAAGCTAGAGTCGTGGGGTGGCATCCGCCATCAGAACCTACAAGGGAAGTCTAAACCAAAGTTGGGGGTGCTCCGGCAAGACCCTCCGATGCTCAAGTTAGTTCTCTGCCTCAACAGAAATAGAATGCTCGAATAAAAATTTTAGTAGAGTTTCGAGATAGAATTTTTAGCTTAGAGAGAACGTATCTGGGGGTCCCTTTTAATAGATGGAGAGCATAACTGATTGACAGTGACATCTGTAATCGCTTGGTAGTGGGCTGTTCAGGGCCACACGGAGTTTGTTACGGAGAGTAGTGGCGTCAGGGGCCGTTCAGGGCCACGTGGAGTTTGTTACGGAGAGTGGAGTGGTGTCCGTTGTCATGACTTGTCAGAGAGTGGTGGAGCCATGCAGAATTCATTACAGAGA
Source organism: Elaeis guineensis (assembly GCF_000442705.2). Taxonomy (NCBI): domain Eukaryota; kingdom Viridiplantae; phylum Streptophyta; class Magnoliopsida; order Arecales; family Arecaceae; genus Elaeis; species Elaeis guineensis. Next base: position 97,922,694 of record NC_026000.2, read on the forward strand.
GTGGAGTAGAGTAGTGGCCATTATCGTGACTTGCTAGAGAGTTCGGATCTGTCAGTTGAAGCTTGACTAGGATGTCTGATGGAGTGGAATGGCTCTCTATCTCATCAATTTAGGAGAAGCTCGGATGTTTTCGAGGTTGCTGACGGGTCTACTGTTGTCGGGTGCCTAGAGCACTGATGCTGCAGGCAGGAACCATCTGCTGTAGAAGCTCGGATGGGGACTTTCTATCGCAGAAGTCTGGTTTCATGAGGAATCCGGCAAAGGGTCGATCGGAAGTGGACTTCGGATGGTGTTGGGGAGGTTCGTCTGCTGGAGAAGTCTGGAGGATCTTGTAGAAGTCCGGTTGACATTGTTAAATCTGGCTGACACTATTGAGGGTTCATGGATGGGGAGGTATCACAGACACCGGAGGCGATCAGCCATTGTAGAAATCCAGCTGCTGGAGCCCGTCTGTTGTAGAAGTTCGTCCGTAATCCATTTGCTACAAAATTTTAGGCAAAGTCTGGTTCTTGTAGAAGTCTGGATGGGGACCGCTTATTAAAGAAGCTCGGCTGAAGTCTGCCTATAACAGAAGTTTGAAAGGAATTTGTTTAGAGTAGAAGCTCGAATGGAATTCACTTACAGTAGAGATCCAGAGTAGACCGCTCATAGTAGAAGTTCGGAATAGACCGCTCGTAGTAGAAGTTCAGAGTAGATCGCTCATAGTAGAAGTTCGGAGTAGATCACTTGCAGTAGAAGTTCGAAGTAGACTGCTTGTAGTAGAGGTTCGGAGTAGAGACCCTACTGGTGGAGGCTGTTCATCGTAGAAGCTCGTCTATGATCCACCCACTGTAGAAGTTCGGATGGAGCCCGACCCTGGTAGGAGTTTGGATGAAGTTCATCTGCAATAGAAATTCGAGGTAGAGGTCCGGCTCTCGTGGGAGCTTGGGTGAAATTCAGAAGGTGGTCGACCATCGTAGAAACTTGGATGGAGTCTGTTTACTGTAGAAATCCTGCTGTTGGAGAAGCTCGGCCATTGATGAAGTCTGGAGGAAGTTTGGAGTAGAGTCGATCGTGGCTGGAAGAAGTCTAGATAAGATTTGGAGAATAGTCGATCACTACAGAAAATCGACTGATATTGAAGCCCAAAGAGCATTTGGAGCAGCCCGGTATGTGAATGGAGGAGCTCATTATCGAAGAAGTTCGGATGGTAATATGGAAGCTCAGACGGTCGAGGGAGTTCAGAAAGACGCCACACAAGGTCGGAAGTCGGAAAAACCCTGAAAGAGTCGGTCATTTACAAACTTCGGCTTGGGTTATTTTACACCCAACAAATACAATTGTTACAAGGATGATAATTTTTTGAGTATAGATCATTGTGTGCCATATTTGTTGGTTGTCCTCTTAACCAAGGCATGTGGTGATATGAGTATGGCATATGAGTAATATGTAGGAGTACATTTCACTGAACATGATCGCTTCAAAAGCACTCTGCTGTCAAGGGTTGCTCTGATGGGATATGGGTATATGTATCTCTCTAACCTGAGTCTGTCTTGGTGACTTGCAAGCAACTCATTGTGCTTTGATGCTGGACATCCGAATTTTTAATTCGATGATAAAATATTTTTGGATACAATCAAGTACTTGTGAAGTCTGAGTGTGAGTTAAGATGGGATTGACTACTCCAAGTAAAATTGGAGATGATGCATCACAGTATTTCAATTTAGCAAAATTTTGATCAAAGTAGTCCTAATGAGGAGTCACAGAATTTTTGAGATTGATACACAATAAGAACCACTCCTCCTGGGTTAACAGTTTAACGCAAAGTCATCCTTGAGCATCATGCATCGAAGGGATGAATTATATGGTAACTATATCCACATGGGTTCTAAAGTGTTGCTGGGCATACATTCGGCCTATCCAGACATCGAAAATTATTGATAGATGGTAACATCGATTAGTACAGGAATTATTCTTATGCTACCGACTTAGGTTCGAATCTATGGGATCACATACATAGAAGTACCGTCTAATTAAATGGCTGATCGACGATTATGAATTGTTGAAGGATTTAATTATCAATGTGATTGATGATTAATCTTTTACAAAGGTTACAATAAATTATTTACTAATGATTAGTAAATTAAAAAAATAATTAATTAATAATATAATTATTAATTGACTTAATTTGATTGAGCAATGGGGATTAGATCAAATCTAATTGAATTGGATTCAGTTAGGTTTGCTTTTGATCAATTGGATGCAGCCCTATTGGATAACAGGGCTTGTTCCAATTAATCTTAGGGATGCAAATTAAATTTTAAAGTTGAACAAGATTCAATTAGTTTGATATAGACTTTAATTGAATCAAACTCTATTGAATAATAGGCTTGATTGGATCAAGCCCTATTGAATAAAAAATACTTCCCACAGACAGAATTTTAACATGACTAATTCTCTAATTGGATTGGGACCTAATTGATTTTTTAATTGAGCTAAAATCTAATTAATTAATTTATTATAACTAATTTCTAAGTTAGTTAGGATTAGATCCAAGAATTAGTTAAAGTTTGATCAAGATTAATGAGTCTCATTTGGAATAGGACTAAACCAACTAAACCCCATCTATTTAAGTGATCCTCCATGCCTCCACTCATTTTCATCATGAGTATTCATGCCCCACATAAGGTCCCACATCCTACCCTCTCTTTCATGAAAAAAGTGGGCATTTCCTCCTCTTTTGGTCGCCAAAAAGAAAGGGATAGGCTTCCTTCCCAACTCTTTTTGAAGAGATTTTGTGAGACTTTTGCTATTGATTCTTAGGGGTCAAAGAGGGCTTCTCTTGCTAGTTCTACAGCAAAAATTTAAAGAAAAAAAGTTCTTTCCAACGAGAGAAAGAGAAGGAAAAAGAAGGATCTTTTCTCTTATGTACAGCCATAGAAATGAAGAAGTTCTTATTTTAGATTTTTTTTCTATTTTTTTAAAAATAAAAATTAGATTAAATCTAATTTTTAATATAAAAAGTTAGAGAAAAAATATTAAAAAAATTTGATTAGGTGTTTGGGGCTTTCTAGAGTTCTAGATCAAGAAGAAAAAGGGGGAAGAAGAGAGTAGAACGATTCTTCTCTTAGATCTCTCTTTTGGGTTCTTCTAGAGCTTAGAATTTTATATAATTTTTAACATAAAAAATTAGATTAGATCTAATTTTTATTATAAAAATTAAAGAAAAAAAGTTCTTCTTAAAGGTGTGAAAAAAAGAGAGTAAGATTCTCTCTTGTGCGTAGAAGAATTAAGAAGAAAAGGTTCTTCTTTTGATCTCTATCGTAGAGATTTGATATGTGAATTTAGGAAGAAAAAGAGAGAGTTTCTTTATTTTTCATCTTCTTTATATTTCTCTTAGATCAGTTAAAGTATGATGTCTTCACGAGCTTGCACTCTCGAGAAGATCGATTAGCATATAGGCTTTGTTTGGATACCTATAGAGGTTGGATATGTGTGCAGCTACCGAGTATTATGAAGAACCAACTATCATAGATTTTAGATGTGATGATCTACTACCCACCCTCTGGTATAGAGTTTTAAAATTAATTTATACTTAGATATGATCTAAATATAATTTAGATATGATCAAATTACATATAGATATGATCTATACTTGCTGAATTTTAGATTTTAGATTTACATACATGTATATTAGTTCATGTTATGGTTCTTATATGGTAGTTTTAGATTTGATCTATGCATGCATTGTAGATGAAATTATTTAATCTATGTATGCTCTACTATAAAATTTTAAAAATACATGCACAAAACCACCACGCTTTCCTTCAACTGGTATCAAAGGGAAGGTTCGTTATGACATGAACATATATACATATAGAGTTGAAATCTATATTTAATGATACATGAGATGTGTTATGATCTGATTTTATATATGATCTAATGTAAAAAAATAGATCTAATATAATTTAGATTAGATCTAAATTTTTACATATATGATATGTGAGTAAATTAGATGATCTGATTAGCAAGTACTTGGATTGGATTGATCACCAGACCATCCGATTATAGGAGCAAAAGGATTTAAAGGCCCTCTCTTTCTATTTGATAGGGTGCTCTTATGGTGTGTAGAGATGCCATGTGATTTAATCCATAAAAAGCCAAGCAAAAGAAAGAACTTACTTTTCTGCAAAACCTTAGATGTTGAAAACCTAGGAATTATTGTATGTGATATAAAGAATAAGTTGTATGAAAAGTAGAACATCTAATCTATATGATTAAGATTATTTTAATTACAAAAATTAAAATTTAAAATTATAAAATATTTACATATAATCTAAAGTTCGTTATGATTAATTTTATTTCAGTTTTTGCGAGAATTTTCAGATCTGAAACTGCATGATACCTGTTGGCATGCCAACTGAGCCGACTCAGTTTTGAACTGTATCAACCTAATCCTCTAGTTTAATCGACTCAGTGCTGACTGACCCTACTTAGTTGTCTCAGATCAAATAGTAATAGTTACTATTCATGATCAGTTAGTCAACCAAGTATTAGACTTAGTCGACCCACTGAAGTGAGCCAACTCAGTTCAAGGATGAGCCGACCTAGTTTTCATAACAAAAAATTTCATAAAAATGATGTAAAATTATATTATAAAATTGAAATAGTTTCAATTAATAATCTTAATCCATGTTAATGCTATACTTAATTAAGAATTAAAAAATATATTTTAGATCTAGAATTATGATTAAAGATCTAATGACATTGCATAAAACATAGGGCATGGGTTAGCTCAAATCAGGTCCTTTTAATTAGGTTAGACCTAAGATTAGATTCAAAAACTTAATGGATGAAAAAGAGTAGTTGATCAAATCTATCCAATAGTTAATTTAGATTAGATCAAGGATACTCTAGATCGAATATAATAGTTGTAGAAGGTCGAATCCATGTCTTTGATTAAATCAAATGGACCTTGATTGAGGCTCAAAGGTTGAGCCCGAGTCATTGGACTAATTAGATCACTAGATGACTCAAGTTGACCCATGTCGTTAAGGTTAATCAGTATGACTGATTTAGGTACCCTGAACCAACTTGTCTCTAGTCATTCTCATGACTTATTGAAGTTAGTGGGAGGATTTATGACTTGTCGGTTGGACCAGCTAGTCACTAGTCCTCTACTTGATTTGATGAAGTTAATGGAAGGATTTATGACTTGCAAGTTGACTGATTGCTTCTAAAAAGTATTAACCAAATCTTCTAAATTATTAGGTCCATAAAATGAGCTAATTATGGGGATAACTAGATCATAGCCTCCTATTAAGGTGCATGATAATGAGTCCAATATTCCAAATAGGCATTGGAGGTGCCACATGTCTGATGTCTATTATGTATTAAAATTATCATCCATCATATGACCATCTTATTGTATCTTCAATCAATGCTCAGGTTGGTCAAGCCACACTCAGTCCTAGATATTCGTTTGCTGGATGCGCTTGATGTAGTCATGTTAATGGTTGGATCTAATCAGATTTTTCAGTAGAGGTGCCACACTTCTGCTGAAGAGATACCTGGGGCAAAATCTGATTACTAAAAATTATTTGGAGAAACAATTGGTTAAGAACCTACCTATGAATGCACTAGGGTTGGCCGAGCCATATTTGGGTCCAAATGTAATCTGTGTGGATTCTAGTATCTGCTAAAGAATTAAAGTAATTTCTTGGATTGGGGGTAGAGGCTATCAATTCGTATAAAATAGTAAAAAAATCTTTAGACTAAAGTCTAAATCTTTAGGCTTAAAATGGTTCATATACTAATAGGTTAATTATTTTTTTTTCAAAAATAGCTAGAATATTGTCACTCTATTCACTGTTAGATAGTGACAATATTATCAGAACTAACTTCAACAGTCAGTATCAAAAGTCGAGTATAATTTTTGAATGAATTGATCAAAAAGTCTCCGGCTAACCCAAACAGACTTAAAAGAGAAATCAGCAAATGATTGCTGGTCAAGATAGTTATATGATAACTCCTTGAAGTTTCTCTATTGGTAATACTACTACTTGGGTATAGGACACTGACAGTACAAGTCATATTTGTAAATAGTTGCAAAAGACTTTAGGATAGTAGAAGGTTTGAAAACAACAAGAAACTCTTAAATGTAAAAGATGGAAGTTTGTTCCAGTCTTAACATTAGGAATCGTCGAGCTTATTTTCAACTTTGAAGATGTCATTTTAAGTGATTGTCACTATTGTCCAATCTTATTGAGGGGGTCAATAAGAATGATTATTATGACATCATTGTGAATGATACTGCAATAATAAGTGGACAATTGAAAATGATATAAACTCAGTACCATGTCTTGTTAGTATAAAGTACACATCTAACTAGCATCCTAGTTTAGATAATGTCACTAAAGCCTACCTTTGGCATAGTTGACTTAGTCACCTTTTATTGGAAAGGGTATATGAGCCAAAAATATTCTGAGTTTGATATATATTGATGTATTTGCACTCATGAACGTAAGTATCAAAAGAGGACTTACTGCTTCATTAAAATCTTTGATGACCTATCTTAGCATAGGTGCATCTTGCTTATGAAGCACAAATCCAAATCAGTTGAAATATTCAAATGATTCCATAATAAGGTAGACAAATAAACTATAAAGAGTATTAGAACTCATCAATTAGACTGATGAAGTAAATACCATTATAGTAAGTTTTGATATATCTTGAAAAGAATTAGATTCTCTCTTAATGGACCTCTCCTGAGATATCACTGATCAAAAGGATATCTAAAAGGAGGAATCGAATTTTGTTTGACATAGTTCGGCCCACTATGGGTTTGCTGGTCTGCCTGAGGTTTTATTTTAGAGACTACTTGATATATACTCAAGAACGTTCTGAGCAAATCAATCACCAAAACTTCATATGAGATATGGACTTGAGTAATTCGATACTCTCTTACTTTAGGGTCTGAGGTATCGGACCTATGTGAAACATTTACAAATCAACTAGCTTGAATTTTAGTCTGATAAATATTAAATTAGAGATATTTTTCTATCTTTCTGATGGATATGAGATGTTCATGAATCTTAAGACATTCTTTTTAGAAAAAAAATTTCTTGGTGAAGGAATAGATGTCGTTAAGACCAAGCTTGGTAAAGCTTGAAAGGTAGAGGAACTGACTCTAACACAAACCAACAAAATCAAAGTTGATTAGATCAATTTCGAAGCTCAATGTAAAGGCATCTTTAAGTAGATACGGTAGAGTACCATATCAGTCGAACAGATACTTTGGTTTCTAGGTTCGGGATAGAGATTTAATCTTCCATATGGATACTGTATAGAGATCTAACTTTGAGAAGTGGCTTGGAGCTATTAAATTGAAATAAAATCTATGAAGATCGATCATGTATGGACATTCATTGATTCACCTGAAGGGGTAAGACCCATAGGTTGTAGGTGGATTTTCAAATGGATAATAGGCACAGACGAAAAGATGGAGACCTATTAGTTCTGTCTGGTTGCCAAAAGATTTCATCCAAGTTATAGTATTAACTATGATGAGAAGTTTTCCTTGTGGCAATCCTCAAATCCATTCGGATTGAATTAAACTTCTAGAAGTTAGAATATACATTTTGAATGTGTGGCTTCATTGAGAACGAAGCAGAATCTTGTATGTACAAATAGGCTAATATTTCTGTAAAAATATTTTTTGTGTTGTTTGGATGAAATTTTCTTAATCGAAAATGACATCCCTATATTACAGAGAATAAAAGCTTGGTTGTCATCTTTATTCTTCATAAAGATTTGGAATGTTATGACAATCATCTTTAAGTATTTATAAAATACTAAGGACCAATGGTTCATTTATGGAGAATCTGACTTAAAATCTAGAATATTGATTCCAATTTCTAGTCAGATCGAAATGACAAAGTTATGTCAGGTTGTATTTTTATCCTAAAAGGAGCAACATACTGGAAAGATTCTATACAGTATTCAGTAGCCAATTTTATTTGCGATACAGAGTTCTTTGTGGTATTTGATGCTGCTAAAGAAGTTATGTGGTTATAGAAGTTCATTAGCGAGCTTGGAGAGGCACCCTCCATTGATGGTCCAGTCCTTCTGTATTGATAGCAGTACTGGAGTCATTGCTCAAGCTGAAGAATTGATGTTCCATCTAAGAATCAAACACTTTCTGTATTGCAATCACCTTATTCGATAAGATCGAAATAAAGTTGATCTTAGGAAGATCAACTGAAAAGAGAACTTGACCAGCCCATTGACTAGAGCAATCTGATCTAAAGTGTTCGATGATCACAAATGGAAGATGGGTATTTGATATCAATCTGATTGGTTTTAGTCCAAGTGACAGTTGTTGGAAAATATATTTTAAAACCAATCATCTAGATTGTAGATGATTGTGCTTCATGTATGTATATGAATTATAAAATGATAAATATTATCTGGCAAGATTCATTATAAGAAATATATCTTCTTAAATAGAACTCATATGTCATGATGAAGTCCTTAGAGCTACTTCTAAAACAATAAAGAAAGATTTATCATGTGGTTCTTAATTCCTACTCACGATCAAATGATATAATTATTATAAGGATGATAATTGTATCGAGTGTAGGTCATTGTGTGCCATATTAGTTATGTGTCCTCTTAACCAAGGCATGTGGTGATCCGGATATGGTATATGTGTGATATATTGGAGTACATTTCACTGAGCATGATCACTTTCGGAGTACTTTGCTGTCAAGGGTTGCTCTGATGGGATATGAGTATATGTGTCCCTCTGACCTGATGCTGTCTTGGTGACTTGTAAGCAACTCACTGTGCTTTAGTATCGGACTATCTAAATTTCTAATTCGATGATGGAAAATTTTTGGATATAGTCAAGTACTTGTGAAGTCTGAGTGCGAGTTAAGATGGGATTGACCGCTCTAAGTAAAATTGAAGATGATGCATCATTATGTTTCAATTTAGCAAAACTTTGATCGAAATAGTTCTAGTGAGGAGTCACAGAATTTTTGAGGTTGAGACACATTGTAGATCACTCATCTTGGGTGGACAGTTTAACCCAAAGTCATCCTCGAGCATCGAGTGTCAAAGGGATGAATTATATAGTAACTATATCCATATGAGTTCTAGAGTGTTTCTGAGTATACATTCGACCTATCCGAATATCAAAAATCATTGCTAGATGGTAACATCGATTAGTACAAAAATTATTCTTATGCTACGGGCTTAAGTTTGAACCTATGGGGTCACACACATAGAAGTACCGTCTGATCAAATGGCTGATCGATGACTAGGAATTATTGAAAGATTTAATTATCAATGTGATTGATAATTAATTCTTTACAAAGATTACAATAAATTATTTACTAATAATTGATAAATTAGAAGAATAATTAATTAACAATATGATTATTAATTGACTCAATTTGATTGAGCGAGGGAGATTGGATCAAATCTAATTGAATTGGATTCAATTAGATTTACTTTGGATTGATTGAATATAGTTCTATTGGATAATAGGACTTATTCCAATTGATCTTAAGGATGCAAATTAAATTTTGAAGTTGAATAAAATTCAATTAGTTTGATATAAGCTTTGATTGGATCAATCCTACTGAACAATAGGCTTGATTGGATCAAGTCCTATTGAATAAAAAATGCTTCCCACATACAGGATTTTAATCTAACTAATTCTCTAATTGGATTAGGCCTAATTGATTTTCTAATTGGACTAGGACCTAATTAGTTAATTTGTTATAACTAATTCCTAAGTTAGTTAGGATTGGATCCAAAAATTAGTTAGAGTTTGACCAAGATTCATGAAACATATTTGGAATAGGACTAAACCAACTAAACCCTATCTATTTAAGTTATCCTCCATGCCTCCACATCTTTTCACCAAGTATTCATGCCCCACATAAGGTCCCATGTCCTACCCTCTCTTTTATGAAAAAGGTGGGCATTTCCTCCTCTTTTGGTCACCAAAAAGTAAGGAGGGGCATCCAACTCCCATGTCCTACCCTCTCTTTCATGAAAAAGGTGGGCATTTCCTCCTCTTTTGGTCACCAAAAAGAAAGGAGGGGCATCCTATCCTTGAGAGAAAACAGTGTAGGCAGCATGTGTAGATTTTAAAATTTTGAAAACATATAGTAAAAAATAAATTGGATTAAACCCTTTAATCTCACATGCAAGATACCAGGTCTAAACCTATCCAAGCCCAAAAAAAAAAAAAATATAATTAATCTAAAATTTAAGAAAAATATGAGATCATATCTCATTAACTTTGCATGAGTAGAAATTCACCACTTCAGATGATCTCGGATTCATAGAAGATAGAGCCGCACATGTGTCCGACTTCTATGGGTATCCATCGGGATCAATTTTGAACTTTTCTTCTTGTAGAAGATTCTTCTTCTCAAGAAGAACCTTGACCTTGAGGACTCTGATCAACTCTTTTGATCTTAACTGAGAGATCAACTCCTTGATCTGCAGCCTTCTTCTTCTTCTCCTCGATCCTTGATCTCTAAGTCACCATAACTCCTTTTACACCCAACCTTTGGGTGTGGAAAGGAAGAATATGAGAGAGAGGAGGCATGGAGATGGAGAGAGGAAAGTTTTTCTTGATGAAAAATCAATACTAAGAAATCCTAGAGACTTCTTTTTAAATAGACATAAGCCCTGACACATATTAGGAACCCTATTATCTTAAAAAGGTAGATCCTTATCTCATAAGAATCCTCTATCTTTTAAATATAATTTATACCAAATAAAATTAGATATAAAAGGTAATTAATCAGTCCTTTTAAGCATGTACAATAGCCTTCTTAGAATACATGTCAGGTGGTTGGGACACCAACTCTTGGCGCCCCACAAAAGAATCTCCAACCATAAGAGATGGGGCATGGACCCCACCCTCTCTCCTTCACGCCATGACACATAAGAGGGGGTGGGCCCCTCTAGGATATGGTGCTTAATAATTTTCAAAAAAGAAAAATTACGCCGCCCATTCTTCCATCTATTCCACATGCATACCTAGAGATAATTAGGAGATGTGGAAGAGATAATGTTAGGATAATTATGCCAACTAATTGACTTAATTAAATTCTCTTGGACTTATAATTAAGAGCCTAATTAAATCCAAAATAATTTAGGTTAGATTCAAGGCTATGGACTTGATCAAATCAAAGTTTCAAGAAGAATAAGGTTTAACCATATGCTAGCATGATTCTCATAAACCTAATAGAGTTTCAAATAAATCTTAATTCAATTGAAACTTCATAAGTCCAATTGGCAAATTCGAGATTAAATCCCTTAATGTGTGACCCCATAGATTCTATTCTATCTGGTAGTGAGATATATTGTGATCTCTATCACAATATCATCGAAACTCTTTTTGATGGATTGGAACATTTCAATTCTATCCTTCGAGGGCCATCTATCATCAAGATGACGCCCGATGAGTCTCACAATCCACCAGTGACACCTAGCAGTCTGTAGTAGCCATCCAGTAGAATAAAAATATGAATCCCTAGGTGTAGTTATCATATGATTTAGTCCTTCTATCATGAGTCCTGACTTGACAGAGGTCATGGAGAACTCATCAAATCCCATCATCAATCTTATGTAAGATTGGCTTGACTCGAGTTTATTTGTGAATCTCATGGAAACTCTTTTTCAGTATTCATACTTGCTTTGGCCAAAGACTTTCTAAACTTAATCTCGCAAATCACATAGGACTTCTCTTTTTCTATCAAGGTCGATAAATTTCATCTAGATGTATCCTGCTCTAAACAGCGAACCTGAACCTACTGAAGCCAACATACACAGCAAGAACCTGAATGGATAGGGATCAAGGAAACGTGCAGTCAAACTTAGTAGCCTCGCTGCGAATAGCCAATATCACTGCAGGTCAAAGGACCACTCATACTACTGCAGTATCGAGAAGACCATTGATGAGTGAGTAGACATCCATGTGGTTCTCATGTTTGTCACACTCAGTGCAAGTTGTTCTCTAACAACCACCAGCACCTTCACCCCAGTGTCTCTATACTGCAGACTCAAGATTTATCTGCCCACAAGGGAGGTGAACCATGCACTGATCTCAAATAGATTGATCACTGTCCTCTGTAATGATCCCTTGATCGGGAGTATTTAAAAATTAATCACTAATTAATGTATGTCTCGAATTTTTAACTCTTTAAGAATACACAAAAATCATCTTTGTTAATTTTTAGGACAAATCATGGACACATAAGCATGATTGGAAAGAAAAAGCCTTTTATTTATAATGAAAGTATTACAATTACAAATTTAGGCTCTGAAAATATATAATATGTCAGCCAACAATTGACTTCTAGGACACAAATCCAACAAACTCCCACTTGACCTAAAGCTAATTGGCCATATATCTTAGACCCATCTTCTCAAGGTGAGCTTTGATCTTCTGTTGGTTGAGCGGCTTAGTTAGCGGGTCCGCTATATTTAGCATGGAGTCAACTCTCTGCACCTCGACGAACTTCTTCTCTAGGTATTCACGTATGATGTGAAATCTCTACTCTATGTGTTTGGACTTCTGGTGAGATCTGGGCTCCTTAGCAAGGGCTATGGCATCGTTGTTGTCACAGTGCAATGCAATGATATCTCATGGCATCACACCCAGCTCTGTAACGAACTTCTTGAATCAAAAGGCTTTCTTAGCAGCTTCAGAGGCGGTGATGTACTCGGCTTCCATGGTCGAATCTGCAATGATTGACTGCTTGGAACTCTTCTAGCTAACCGCATGACCATTACACAAGAAGATACATCCCGATGTAGACTTTCAATCATCGACATCAGTCATAAAGTTTGAATTGATGTATCCTTCAACTTTCAGCTCCGATCCTCCATCAAAGATTAACATTAAATCCTTAGTCCTTCTCAAGTACTTAAACAGCAATACCTGGATTTGCCTGAAATCTGCTCGTGACACTCACGGCAAATGCTATATCAAGACATATACATAACATGGCATACATGAGGTTCCCTATCATTGAAGCATAAGGGATCTTGCTCATGTGCTGGATCTCCTCAAATGTGTCTGGGCACATCTTCTTGGAGAGATGAATGCTATGTCTAAGGGCCAAAAGACCCCTCTTAGAGTTTTCCATGTTGAATCTCTTCAGCACCTCCTCTATGTACATATGCTGTGAGAGTCCTATCATTCTCTTAGATCTATCTCTATAGACTTTTATACCAAGAATATAGGAAGTTCCTCCTAGATCTTTCATGGCAAACTCTTTCGACAACCATACTTTGACTGATATCAGCATGGAAATATCATTCTCAATCAGGAGGATGTCATCCACGTATAATACGAAGAATGTGACAATGCTCCCATTGATCTTTTTATACACACATGGCTCCTCTTCATTTTTGATAAAATCAAACATTTTGATCACATCATTGAAGCAAGTGTTCCAACTCCGAGATGCTTGCTAGAGTTCATATATGGACCTTTGTAGCTTGCAGACCTTGTGATCACTATCACTGGACATGAAACTCAGAAGTTGCTCCATATAGATATCTTCTTCAAGATATCCATTTAGGAAAGTAGTTTTCACATCCATTTATCAAATTTCATAATCATGAAATACTGCTATAGCAAGTAGAGTATGAATAAATTTCAGCATGGCTACGGAAGAAAAGGTTTCATGATAGTCGATGTCTTCGCATTGACTATAACCTTTCACAACTAGCCTTGCCTTATAGGTCTCTACCTTACCATCCAACCCAATCTTCCTTTTGTAAATTTATTTACACCCAATAGGTACAATACCTTCAGATGGATCTACTAAGAACCAAACCTGATTGGAATGCATAGAATCAATTTCTGACTTCATTGCTTCCATCCATTTCTCAGAGTCTACATCTAATGTTGCCTCATCGTAGGTTTTAAGATTATTCCTAATATCCCTATCTCCTACAAAGAATGCTTCCTCTAAATTTTCTGTAAGAATACCTAAGTATCTTTCAGTAGGACGAGAGACCCTAGTTGATCGATGAGGTGGAGGAGGTATCATATCTACTGACTCGTTACTGGGTTCAGATTTTCAATCTTGATGCTCTTCAGAGGCTTTCTCTTCGAGCTCAATCTTCCTCTTACTGCCTCCATCTTGAATAAATTCTTTTTTCAAGAATACAGCATGACAGCTCATAATCACATTATGATCCTCAGGAGTATAGAAATAGTATCCCATGGCTTCTTTAAGATACTTTATAAAATGAGCTCTAAAGGATCTCGCCTCTAACTTTTCCGCCTGCTATTTCTTGACATGGACTGGACATCTCCAAATCTTGAGGTACCCAAGAGTTGGTTTCTTACCATTCCATAACTCATATGGTGTGGTAAGAATGGATTTAGAGGGAACCCGATTCAAGAGATGAATTGCAGACAGCAAAGCATGTCACTAAAGAAAATTAGAAAGATCTGTGAAGCTCATCATGGACCGAACTATATCCAATAGAGTTCGATTCCTCCTCTTGGATACCCCATTAAGTTGAGGTGTCCCTGGAGGTGTCCATTGTGAGACTATGCCATTTTTCTTGAGATAGATCCAAAATTTTTCACTAAGGTATTCCCCTCCTCGATCTGATCGAAGAACCTTTATGGGTTTTTTAGTCTGTTTATCTACTTCATGTCTGAATTCTATGAATATTTCAAAGGCTTCAGATTTTTGGTGCATCAGATACACAAAATCATATCATGAATAATCATTAGTAAAGGTTATGAAGTAGATATAGCCACCCCTGGCTTCTACATCAAATAGACCACACACGTCAGTATGTACCAGAGCTAATATCTCAGTGGCCCTTTCCCCTTATCCCACAAAAGGTACTTTGGTCATTTTTCCTTAAAGACATGATTCACAGACTGGATAAGACTTGAAAGTCAATAGTCCAAGAAGACCATCTTTCTCTAGTTTGTTGAGTCTGTCCTCTCCAGTATGACCTAGCCTAAGGTGCCACAGATACTTTTGGCTGATCCTATCTCTAGATCTCTTAGACCCTATGGCATTCACAATTTGCTCGTTAATGTTTACACTTGCATCGGTATGCAAAGGTAAAGACCATCAATCAAGAAAGCACATGCCACAAGTTTATTTTCAAAATAAATAGAATACATATCTTTATTGAAATGAAAATTATAATTATCCTGTGCTAGCATAGAGATAGAAATCAAATTTCTACTGGCTATAGGTATAAAGTAATAGTCTTTCAAAAATAAACTAAATCCTAACGGTAGTCACAGAGGGTAAGTTCCAACAGCCACAGCAGTAACCCTTGCTCCATTGCCAACTCGAAGAATGATCTCACCTTTCCTCAGCCCCCTAACTTCTTCAAGACCCTGCATTGAAGTACACAAATGAGCACTTGAACCAGAATCAAGAACCCAACTAGAAGAAGAGGAAACCATTAAGTTAGTTTTTATAACAAGCAACTCGGATGTACCTTTAGAAGGCCCATCCTTCTTTCTGTTCTTGATAGTTGCTAGGTAGGTCGGATAGTTCATTCTCCAGTGACCTTCGACATTGTAATGAAAATATTTTTCTTTATCGTCGGCCTTCTTTAGAACCTGTTTCTTGGGCTTGACCTCATTCTTTTGCTTCTTTGCAAGTTTTTTCTTCTTCTTGAAAGAAGACTTCTTTTTGGAAGAAGCCCGCTCCACAGCCAGAACTATGCCCCTTGAACTTTTCAAGGTATCCTCTGCAGTCACCAGCATATTCAATAACTCTAGCAAAGTAGCATCAGTCTTATTCATATGGTAGTTTATAATGAACTGTCCATATGAGTCAGGAAGAGACTGAAGGATCAAATCCACCTATAGTTCCTTGTCCATGTTCATACCGAGCTTTTGAAGCTCCTCTATGTCCTTGATCATTGTCAAACAATGATCACTGACGGCTTGCCCATCATGCATCTTTGCTCTGAAAAGTCTTTGGGAGATTTCAAAATGAGCTATGCGACTCTGTTCACCATACAACTCTTGCAGGTGAACTAGCATTTCTTTGGCAGTCCTCATATCTTCATGCTGTTGCTGAAGATCATTGGACATGGATGCTAAGATGTAGCACTTTGCTTTGTTATCTTCATCCATCCACTTCTCAAGTGTAGCTCGTTGATCAACGGATGGACGAACGGATAACTCAGGCATTTCTTGATCGAGGACATGGGTGAGCTTTTCAAAATTGAGAATAATTCTCAAATTCCAAAGCCAGTCTTTATAATTGGTGCCGGTCAACCTATTTGTATCGAAGATTTGGGCTAAAGAATTTGAACTCGATATGGTTATCTACAGAGAGAATAGTTTCTAATTAGATTTTGTACTTATAATATTGTTTATTTTAGGAACTTTAAAAATAAATAAGAAACACTCACTATTTTCTTGAATCTCCCATACTCCTCAGGTGGAGAAATGAAAATCTATACGCGATCGATTTCAAGTGGATACTGCGGTCTCATTAATCTATACACACCTCACCTAACAGTTATTGGTGAGTACAGACAGATGAGTGGACAACACTTTACCATTGCTTCACTAAGCAAGATGCAGCGGGCTAGGTCTCTAAGTCCTGTGGCCTCACCTAACAGTTATTGGCACATTCTTTAGTTAAGTCAAACCCATCATTCACCAGTAAGTGTAAAGCCATCATTGGGACCCTCACCTAACAGTTATTGAGCCCAACCCCATCTATACCCTAAGACATCACATGTCAATAGTATGGTTGTACCTTTCTAATGCAACCGAACCACTGTAACTAGCTGAGAACGATCAACGCCAAGAAGGCACCCGCATTTCTACAATGATGAAAGACCTCTAGACTTAATATTTAATGAGAAGATTTGGGTTTAGATCTCTTCTAAATCAACAGATCTGATATCCGACTGATTAAATTAGATTCACACATCAATATATCTAACCAGCCTAGCTGGCATGGGTGAACTCGAGTCAACAAGTAACTTAATATGAAACTAAATCTCCCAATATGGCCAGGTAAGTTAAGATGCGTGGGGGTCCTCCCGTTGCTTTCCTTAGACATCAATCAAAATTGACCAGATCAGTTAACGAAATCAATTAAATAACCACCATCTAAATACTTGCCTTAGACACCAAATTGATCGAATAGAATTGATTAGATTAACCTATTGAAATGGGCCTGAGCCACTGAGCCAAATTTTGATCTTGAGTCAATCAACTCACATCAAAATATGAATCGATGCGATCAATTATAACTAAATTCAACTTTGAACCCCTTTGATCTAATCTCAATTATCCATCAATTAGGTTCAATCAACTGCTCAAAATCAAAAAATAGATTTTAGTCTGATTTAATCAATTAGACTCTAATTATAGTTTGATCACTTAGATCTAATTTATTCAACCCATACCCACATGCAACAACTTAATTTTAGATCTAAAAATAATTTTAGATTATATTTCATTGCATGCTATTAATGGCTTATGATCTTGAAACTGTTTCAGATTTAAACCTAGTTTTATATATCAAATATATGTAGTTTCAGATCTAAATTAAATATGTATCATAAATATATTAATTTTAGATCTAAAACTAATTTTATACATATCAAATATGTATAAAATCAGATCTAAAATAATGATTAAAATATTTTAAAAGTACCTTTTCAAAAATTGATTCACATTAAACTAGGACAACCTTTACAATATAGGAGGTAAATCCTATATCAGGACAACTTTATACTAGTTTAATGTGAACTTTTAATCATTCTAATTTCAGACCTAAATCAAAAATAAACATATCATATATGTTAATTTTTAGATCTAAAAAGCTTGATTTAATTATTTCAAAAATAGGTTTCAAAATCAATCAATCTCGTGCTAGGACAATCTTTGCAGTATAGAAGGTAAAACCTATACCAGGACTACCTTTTATCAGAACAAAATTGATTTTAAATCATTAAAACTTTTAGATCCAACCTAAAAATCAGATCATATGTGTTTTCAAAAAATCTAGCTCTGATACCACTGATAGAAAAAAGGGTAGGCAGCATATGTAGATTTTAAAATTTTAAAAACATGCAGCAAAAAATAAATCGAGTTAAACCCTTTAACCCCACATACAAGATACCAGATCTAAACTTACCCAATCTCAAAAGAAAATATATATAATTAATCTAAAATTTAAGAAAAATATGAGATCATATCTCATTACCTTTGCACGGATAGAAATTCATCGCTTTAGATGATCTCGGATTCATAAAAGATAGAGCCGCACACGTATCCGGCCTCTATGGGTATCCATCGAGATCAATCTCAAACTTTTTTTTCATAGAAGATTCTTCTTCTTAAGAAGAACCTTGGCCTTGAGGACTCTGATCAACTCTTTTGATCTTAATTGAGAGATCAACTCCTTAATCTGCAGCCTTCCTCTTCTTCTTCTCAATTCTTGATCTCTAAGTCACCAGAACTCCTTCTAGGCATGTGGAAGAGAGAACACCCAACCTTTGAGTGTGGAAAGGAAGAATATGAGAGAGAGGAGGCATGGAGATGGAGAGAGAGAAGGTTTTCTTGATAAAAAATCAATACTAAGAAACCCTAGAGACCTCCCTTTAAATAGACATAAGCCCTGATACATATTACGAACCCTGTCATCTTAAAATGGTAGATCCTTATCTCATAAAAATCTTCTACCTTTTAAATATAATTTATGTCAAATAAAATTAGATATAAAAAATAATTAATCTGTCCTTTTAAGCATGTACAATAGCCATCCATGGAATACATGTTAGGTGGTTGGGAGCCAACTCTTGGCACTCCACAAAGGGATCTCCAGCTATAAGAGATGGGGCATGGATCCCACCCTCTCTCCTTGATGCCATGACACATAAGAGGGGGAGGGCCCCTCTAAGATATGGTGCTCAATAATTTTCAAAAAAAAATAATTATGCCTCCCATTCTTCCATCTATTCCACATACATACTTAGAGATAATTAGGAGATATGAAAGCGATAATGTTAGGATAATTATGCCAACTAATTGACTTAATTAAATTCTCTTGGACTTATAATTAAGAGCTCAATTAAATTCAAATGAATTTAGGTTAGGTTCAAGGTTATGGACTTAATCAAATCAAAGTCTCGAGAAAAATTAGGTTTAATCATGTGTTAGCATGATTCTCATAAACCTAATAGAGTTTCAAATAAATTTTAACCCAATTGAAACTTCATAAGCCCAATTGGCAAATTCGAGATTAAATTTCTTAATGTGTGACCCCATAGGTTCCATTCTATTTGATAGTGAGATATATTATGATCTCTATCACAATATCATCAAAATTCTTTTCGATGGATTAGAATATTTTTAATTCTATCCTTCAAGGACCATTGATCATCAAGATGATGCCCGATGAGTCTCACAATGCACTAGTGATACCTAGCAGTATATAGTGGCGATCTAGTAGAATAAAAATATGAACTCCTAGGTGCAGTTATTATATGATTTAGTCTTTCTATCATGAGTTCCGTCTTTCTATCACAGCACGAGGTACATTCACAGTAGGTTCTTTAGATGCCTGATCTGTAAGCATGTACAGGATCCTTTCGTGCTCCAAAATGATCTTCAACTTTCGATACTAGCTACCGAAGTTGGATCTGATAAGCTTGTCACCATCCAACAGTAAATCGAGTGATAGTGTGTTGGCCATAGCTGAAAAAAAAATCAAAAATTTATTAGTATATGAATTATGTTTAATCCTAAAGATATGAACTTTAGTCCAAAGATCCTCCCACTATTTTATACAAATTGGTAGCCTCTACCTCTAATTCAAAAAATTACATTAATTTTTTAGTGGATACTAAAATCCACACAGACTATATTTGGGCTCGAGTGTGGCTCGACCAACCCTCGTGCATTCTTGGGTAGGTTCATAACCAATTGTTTCTCTAAACAACTTCTAGCAATTAGATTTTGCCCTAGGCATCCCTTAAGCAAGCGTGTGGCACCTCCACTAAAAATCTTAGTTAAGTCCAACCATTAATATGACTATACCAAGTGCATCAACAAATGAATATTCAGGTCTGAGTGTAGCTGGGCCAACTTGAGCATTGATCTGAATGGCACAACAAGATGGTCATATGATGAATGATAATTTCAATACCTAATAGACACCAAGCATGTGATGCCTTCAATGCTTATTTGAAATATTGGACTCATTATTATGCATCTTAATGAGAGGCTATGAATTAGTTATCTCCATAACTGTATCATTTTAAGAATCTAATAATTTAAAAAATTTAATTTTATAACTTAAAAATAAGAGAAAAAATTGATCTGCAAGTCGTAAATCCTCTCATTGACTTCATCAAATAATGAAAAGGATTAGATATAAGCTGGTCTAAAGATACCTAAATCAGTCATACTGATTTACCTTAATAGCATGGGTCAGTTTGAATCGACTAGTAACCTAATCAAAATATAATCTACTATGTTGGCCAGATAAATGAGATCAGTGGGACCGTAGATGTCATCTAGATGAGTGTCTCTCAATTAATAATCACTTGATCAAAACTGCCAAACTTACCTTAGACACTGTTGGGTATAAAATACCCCCCAGTCGAAGTTCGTGATAGGAGTGGCCCTCCGGGGGTTCTGCCGACTTCCGACCTGCGGCGACATCCCCCCGAACCTCTCTGGCGGCCGAGCCTCCGCAGCACTCCCAAGTTTTGCCAACGGATAAGCCCCCACCAGCGTCAACCAGATTCTTCACGGCGGATGGACTCCACCCAAGCTTCCACGATGATCGACCACCTTCTAGACTCCATCTGGACTCCTACGGGAGCCAGACTTCGTCCTCGACTTCAACTACAGGCAGACTCCATCCGGACTCCTATGGGAGCCGAACTTCATCCTCGACTTCAACTGCAGGCAGACTCCATCCGGACTCCTACAGGAGCCGGACTTCATCCTCGACTTCAACTGCAGGCAGACTCCATCCGGACTCCTACGGGAGCCGGACTTCGTCCTCGACTTCAACTGCAGGCAGACTCCATCCGGACTCCTACAGGAGCCAGATTCGTCCCCTACTCCAAATGCAGGTAGACTCCATCAGGACTCCTACGGGAGCCAGACTTCATCCTCGACTTCAACTGCAGGCAGACTCCATCCGGACTTCATCCTCGACTTCAACTGCAGGCAGACTCCATCCGGACTCCTACGGGAGCCAGACTTCATCCTCGACTTCAACTGCAGGCAGACTCCATCCGGACTCCTGCGGGAGCCGGACTTCGTCCTCGAGTTCAACTGCAGGCAGACTCCATTCGGACTCCTACAGGAGTCGGATTCCATCCCCGACGCCAAATGCAGGTAGACTCCATCCGGACTCCTACGGGAGCCGGACTTCATCCTCGACTTCAACTGCAGGCAGACTCCATCCGGACTCCTACGGCAGCCAGACTTCGTCCTCGACTTCAACTGCAGGTAGACTCCATCCAGACTCCTACGGGAGCCAGATTCCGTCCCTTACTCCAAATGCAGGTAGACTCCATCCGGACTCCTACGGGAGCCGGACTTCGTCCTCGACTTCAACTGCAGGCAGACTCCATCTGGACTCCTACGGGAGACAGACTTCGTCTTCGACTTCAACTGCAGGCAGACTCCATCCGGACTCCTACGGGAGCCGGACTTCATCCTCGACTTCAACTGCAGGCAGACTCCATCCGGACTCCTACGGGAGCTGGATTAAATCCCCGACGCCAAATGCAGGTAGACTCCATTCGGACTCCTACGGGAGCCGGACTTCATCCTCGACTTCAACTGCAGGCAGGCTCCATCCAGACTCCTACGGGAGCTGAACTTCATCCTCGACTTCAACTGCAGACAGACTCCATTTGGACTCCTACGGGAGTCGGACTTCATCCTAAACTCCTATTGCAGGTGGACCTCACCCCGAACTCCTACAAGGATCGATCTTCGAGCCCCTACTGCAAGCGACCCGCTCTGAGTTTCTTCTACAAACGATCTACTTCGAGCGGTCCGCGTTGGATTCCCACTACAAGCCTTTGGCGAGCCACCTCCTGCGATGGATTTCACGTGGCCCCATTACTCCCTGGCAGACCGCAGTAACCGCCACGATTCTGCTCCACCTCCTGCGATGGATTTTGCATGGCCCCATCACTCCCTAGCAGGCCGCAGTAACGGCCACGATTCTGCTCCACCTCCTGTGACAGATTCTGCGTGGCTCCACTACTCCCTGGCGAGTTGCGACAACGGACGTCGCTCCACTATCCGCAACAGACTCCACGTGGCGAGCCATGGTAATAGCCAGACTCCATCCCATTATTCTCATAATAAATCTCTCCTGGCCCCGTGCGGCCCATGACCAGGCGGTTACGAACGTCGCCATCAATCCGTTGCCCCCTCCACCTATAAAAGGGAGACCCTAGATATATTATTCCCTAAGCTCTCCTTACCTAGAAATTCTGCTAAAATTTTCATTCGAGCACTCCATTCTTGTTGAGGCAGAGAACTGACTTGAGCATCGGAGGGTCTTACCGAAGCAACCCCACCTCCGGTTTAGACTTCTTTTGCAGGTCCCGGTGGCGATCGCGACCCCCATAACTCCAGCTTCTCTGGCGCAGGCGAATTTTTGCACCAACAGGATTGGCGCTAGAGGAAGGGCGGCGTGTCTTCACAGTACCCTTGTTCT
Source organism: Elaeis guineensis (assembly GCF_000442705.2). Classification (NCBI taxonomy): domain Eukaryota; kingdom Viridiplantae; phylum Streptophyta; class Magnoliopsida; order Arecales; family Arecaceae; genus Elaeis; species Elaeis guineensis. Next base: position 97,945,424 of record NC_026000.2, read on the forward strand.
TAAAGGAGCGCTCAACGGAACCGCCTCTGGTCATCTTCTCCGACATCCGCTCCTCCTTCCCCCACCGGATCCTCGCCCGATGACTTCTCGCGAAGCATCCACACGGTGACCCACGGCCTCCGCGGCCAGATCTTAGGCTCTGGTCTCGCCTCTAGTTTCCCAGGCCCCACATCCTCCGGCAATGGTTGCCGGCATGGAGTGGTCGGACAATCGGCCCCCGACGGATTTCGCCAACACCATCTCGGGAGGATCTCGGTAGGAAGCAACCAATGTACTAGCCATACCCCCCAAGCGACAAAAGATTGAGGAGCCCATAACCTTTACTGAAGAAGATGCTCAGGGAGTTCAATTCCCTCATAACGACGCGGTCGTAGTTTCCTTGAATATAGCAAATTACGACGTCCGCCGTATTCTCGTCGACAATGGAAGTTCGGTCGATATTTTGTTCTACGATGCCTTCTCAAGAATGTCTATCCTCGACGGCCATTTGAGGCCGATTAGCTCCCCTCTAGTATGGTTTACCGGTGACGCTCCGCATTCTCATCGATAATGGAAGTTCAGCCGATATTTTGTTCTACGATGCCTTCTCAAGAATGTCTATCCTCGACGGCCATTTGAGGCCGATTAGCTCCCCTCTAGTAGGGTTTACCAGCGATGCTGTTCCAGTGGAGGGAATGATAACTTTGACTGTGGCCGTAGGTCGATATCTAAGGCAATCCAAGGATATGGTGAATTTCCTAGTGGTGAAGGCGCCGTCAACCTATAACGCAATCCTCGGCCGACCTGGCCTCAATGCTCTCCGAGCCATCGTGTCAACCTACCATTTGAAGTTGAAATTCCCTACCAACCAAGGGATCGGAGAGGTCCAAGGAGACCAAGCCCTGGCCAGACACTGCTACAACATAGCCTTGCAAAGAAGCGACCAACCTGACCCCTGTCCAGTCGATGGACTGGATGCTCGCGATGACCTCACTAAAGAGAGGGGCATTCCAATTGAAGATCTGGTACCGATCCCTTTGAACGACGGGAATGCGGAGCATGTGGCGATAATCGGCTCCAACCTGGGGGAAGAGGTGCGAATGCGTCTCATCGATTTTCTACGAAAGAACGTGGACATCTTCACTTGGGTTCCGACGGACATGCCGGGGATCAACACGGAAGTCATGGAGCACCATCTAGCCGTCGATCCAAAGCATCGATCGATGAAAGAAAAAATCTGAGATCATGCACCAGAAAGGCAGAAGGTGATAGCTGAGGAAGTGGACAAACTCCTTAAGGCTAGATTCATTAGGGAAGTCAATTATCCTGATTGGATTTCTAACGTTGTCCTAGTCAAAAAAGCAAACGACAAGTGGAGGATGTGCATAGACTTCAAAAAGCTGAACAAGGTCTGCCCAAAGGACAGCTACCCCCTTCCCAGAATCGATCAACTGGTGGATGCGACCTCGGGCCATGAGCTCCTCACCTTCATGGATGCATTCTCCGGCTATAATCAAATCAGGATGGTGCCGGAAGACAAAGAAAAGACCGCTTTCATTACTAACCGTGGCCTTTACTGTTACAGGGTCATGCCTTTCGGCCTCAAAAATGCAGGCGCAACCTACCAGCGGTTGGTGAACAAAATCTTCAAGGAGCAGATCGACCGCAACATGGAGGTCTACGTGGATGACATGCTCGTAAAAAGTAAATCTTCCGTGGACCATGTCGTCGACCTCGAGGAGACCTTCGACGCTCTCCAAAAATATAAAATGAAGCTGAACCCGACTAAATGCGCTTTCAGAGTAACCTCGGGAAAGTTCTTGGGCTTCATGGTGTCGGGGTGCGGGATTGAAGCCAATCCAGAAAAAATTCATGCCATCCAGGAGATGGCCGCCCCAAAGTCGATAAAAGAAGTTCAGTGCCTTATAGGGAGGGTAGCGGTCCTGAATCGCTTCATCGCAAGGCCGGCCGAACGGTGTTTACCCTTCTTTCAAACCCTCAAGCAGTCGAAGAACTTCTGTTGGACCCCTGAGTGCCAACAGGCATTCGAAGAACTAAGGAGCTACCTCGGCTCACCCCCGCTGTTGGCAAAGCCAGAGCCTGGGGAGGAACTATTTTTATACCTAGCGATCTCTCCCATGGCTCTCGCGGTTGTCCTTGTCAAAGAAGAGGCGAAAGTCCAACGGCCGATCTACTACGTAGTCGCGCATTGAGAGACGCCGAGACCAGGTATATCAAATTAGAAAAACTGACTTACGCCTTATTGATTGCAGCCCGGAGGCTCCGACCCTACTTTCAAGGGCACACCGTAATGCTGCTCACCAACCAACCTATCAAGGCGATTTTGCACCGGGCGGACGCCTCCGGGAGGATGGCAAAATGGGCGATCGAGCTCACAGAATTCGACATCAACTATCGACCCAGGCCAGTGGTGAAGGCCCAAATATTGGCAAATTTCATAGTGGAGTGTACTATCCCAGAGGAGGCCGAACCTGAACTAGGTGAAATTGACGGCCTGAAGCCCCGATCGAACTCCCCCAAAGAAGAAGCAGATCCCTCTGATTGCTTTTGGGCCCTCTACGTGGACAGGTCTTCCAACGTGTCAGGCGCAGGTGCAGGCCTGATCTTGATCAGTCCGGAGGGAATCATCGTGGAGTACGCTCTGCGCTTTGAGTTCTCCGCAATGAACAACGGAGCGAAATATGAAGCTCTGATCGCAGGACTGAGGATCGCCAAAGAGCTGGAAATAGATCGGCTCTGGGTCCACAGCGACTCTCAACTAGTAGTGGGACAAGTCAACAGAAATTACGAAGCGCAGGAGGACAGCATGGCTAAATACCTTGAAAAAGTAAAGGAGCTCATCCCCGCCTTCAGCAGCTTCAACATCAGACAGATTTTGAGGTTGGAAAATACCAGGGCTGACCTTTTCTCCAAGCTGGCAATGCTGGCTCCGGCCGAATTGCCCAAAGGGGTTCTTTTTGAAGTTCTAAAGTGCCCGAGTACAGGAGAATCGCGGCCCGTGATGGAAATTGACCACGAGCCCAGCTGGATCGACCCACTGATAACCTATCTCAGATATGGGGTTCTCCCCCAGGATGCAAAAGAAGCTCGAAAGCTCAGAAATCAAGCCTCCCGATACATCCTTTATAAGGGCAAGTTGTACAAGAGATCATACTCTTTGCCCATTTTGAAATGTCTCCGGCCTTCAGAAGCTGACTACGCCTTGTGAGAGGTGCATGAAGGAATCTGCAAAAACCATTTGGGGGCTAGATCTTTATCCCACAAGTTGCTCCACCAAGGATATTACTGGCCGATAATGCATCATGATTCGATTGAATATGTCAGAAAGTATGATCGATGCCAAAGATATGTCAATATCCAGAGACAGCCCGCCACCGAGCTTACACCCTTGAGTGCCCCATAGCCTTTTGCGCAATGGGGGATGGACATCCTTGGCCCCTTTCCCATGGCGTCGGGGCAGAGGAAGTTCCTCCTTGTAGCGATCGACTACTTCACCAAATGGGTTGAAGCTGAACCACTAGCAAAAATCACAGAAGCAAAAGTGCAAGATTTTGTCTGGAAGTCGATCATATGCAGGTTCGGTCTGCCCAGGACCCTAATCACTGATAATGGGCGGCAATTCGCGGGAGCAAGATTCACCGAATTCTGTGAAGATCTAAACATCTCCCACAACTTCACATCAGTAGCCCATCCTCAGGCGAACGACAAAGCTGAGGTGACTAACAGAACCCTTCTGCAGGGGATCAAGACAAGGCTCGAAAAGGCTAAGGAAACTTGGGCGGACGAACTTTATCATGTGTTGTGGGTGTATCGAACTACCCAAAGACTGTCCACAAGGGAGACCCCCTTTGCTTTAGCCTTCGGAACGGAAGTCATCATCCCAATTGATCTTAAACTCCCATCGGCACGAGTCGTGGTATTCGACGAACATCAAAATTTGCAAGGCCTTAAAGCCAACCTCGACCTGCTGGAAGAAAGGCGGGAGGTAGCTCAGGTTCGAATGGCAGCCTACAGACAGAAAGTCGCTCGCTATTACAACTCCTGGGTCAAGAACAAAGTCTTTAGAGCAGGAGATCTAGTGCTTCGATGAGCCGCTGTCTCGCAACCTCAAGATCGAGGGAAGCTCGCCCCAAACTGGGAAGGTCCGTATGAGGTCAAAGAAGTAGTCCGGCCCGAAACTTATTATCTTAAGGAGCTCGGAGGAGCAGACCTCCCGCGACCATGGAGCTCGAAAAACTTACGGATGTATTACCAATAACTTTATTTTAATTAAAAGTTGTATATCTACATATCTCCCCTCTCGGCACTATCTTACGTCGACAGGACAGTCCAAACAAACTGTATCAGAAGCAGGAGGGGAACTTCATCTTGACAAAGTCGAAGGTCCGGTTCTCTTTAGACCGGATGGGGGGAGAGGCCCTGCAACGCCCATATGCGCCCCCACAGCCCTGTTAGGGACAGGAGGAGAACCTCGCCCTAACTTGAGCAAAGTCGAAGGCCCGGTGTTGCCCAGCTATGCAACCCAAGAGGGGGGGTGAATTGGGTTTTAAAGATTTTAAGCTTAACTAATGACTTATGAAAGGTGTTTGTCAAAAGCTAAATGAATGAGGAGAAAAACTTTAGTTCAAGATTAATTACCTAAAGCAAGAATGCAAGGAAATAATTAAGAGTAAAAGAGAGACAATTATGCACACCACAAACACAAAAATTTATAGTGGTTCGGTGCCAACCTTGCACCTACATCCACTCCCCAAGCTCCTACTTGGGAATACCAATCCACTATACTTGTATTCAACCCGAATACAAATGTCAAAAACTCCGACACTAGCTATCCCAAGCTAGTCCACTTGTTTCACGGGTACAAGCCAATCCAATACACTCCGATTTCAGGTTCGGATCAACCTTTTCTTATTTTGGAACCCCTCCAAAACAAAAACAATCACTCACAAAGAGTAAAACAGTTATAGCACAAATAAGTACAAGAAAAGCTTCTTTAATGAGCGAATATAACTTTAAATACACTTTTACTCAAGTGAAGAAGCCCCCTTTTGGATTTCCTCAAAGTTGGATGGGAATTGATTGAGAGCTTGAGGAGTTGGTGAGCTTTGATTGTTGGCTTCTTGGAGGCTTTAAATGAGCTCTTGATTAGGGCACAACAGTTGGCTTGAGAAATCCTCTCTTTTCAATGCTCTTGAATGCTCTCTTGAATGCACTTCAAATCTCTTTCTTTCTCTTCTTAATGTCTTGCTTTTCTCTTATCAATGTCATTTTGTTTTTCACCTTTTGAAACTTTTATAGCTTTAAAAATAGAGAAAAATATTCTAGGCAGAAAAAGAGCCGTTAGAGCACATTAAATGACCATTAAAAGCACCTAAAACGGGTTAAAAACTAGCCGTTGTGGACAAAACCCGTCGCAGGGGTCGACTCATGAGTCGACTCATGCCTCAGGGGTCGACTCATGAGTCGACCTCTGTTGCAAAAATCAAAAATTTGGGTTTCTGGATATTTTGGCCCAAAACAGCAGAAGTCGACTCATGATTTGACTCATGCCTTATGGGTCGACTCATGAGTCGACTCACAGGTCGTGCCAAGCCAAAAATCCAGCGTGCCAACAGAAATTTCAGTGTGCCAAGCTGCTCATTGTGCCATGAGCTGACTCATGAGTCGACTCATGGAATTCAAACATGCATAACTTCAAAAATACAAGTCCAAAAATAATAAAATTTTCACCAATAGATCACAAATCTTTTGCTCTACCAAATGATACTATTAAATCAGGGTTTTGGTAAAATTATGATTTTGCCCCTGAAGAGCACAAAGACTTTTTCAAATAAAAATATTTGTATCCCTTCAATCTGCTTTGTAATCATCAAAATCAATCTAGGAGCAACAATCTCCCCCTTTTTGATGATGATAAAATACTTGAACAAAAGTATTTATGTGAATCATGAATTTTAAAAGAATTTGAAAAGAGTATTGATTCTTTTGGCATGTGATACAAATGGTCATATGCATAAATAGTTTGCCCATTTGCTTAAAGATTTGAAGATATGCTCATTGGATTATGTGATTTTGGTGTTAGAGCAGAAAATTTATTTTTGTTATCAGAGCACGCTGTATTTTGAAAATTTGCTCATTCTCATTTGATTTTAGTTTCAGTATTAGAGCAAAAATAATTAGGTGTGCCAAAGCATGTTTAAGAGTTGATTTGGAAAGTGTATTAGAGCATTTTAAATTTAAGATGTATTAGAGCAAGAAAAAAAAATTTTACAATGTATCAGAGCAAGTTAAGAATTTTAGGATGTATCAAAGCAAGTTAAATTTCTTAAGATGTATCAAGGCAAGTTAAATTTCTTAAGATGTATCAAGGCAAATTAAATTTCTTAAGATGTATCAAGGCAAGTTAAATTTCTTAAGATGTATCAAAGCAAATAAAATTTCAAAGCATATCAGAGCATATTAAAATTTTTAAAGCAAATTAGAGCATATGTAAAGAAGTAATTTAAAAGGTTGCTTATTTGCATTGTACTTAGCATTTTCTTTTTCTTTAATTTCTCATAATTTATGGTTTTGCTTTTGATGGATTTTTTTTTCTTTAATTTCTCCCCCTTTTTGACATCATCAAACATGGTTAACTCCCCCTCTTTTTCTGAATATTTTTCTCTTTAATACTTTTAGTGCTAATCATTAATGTTTGCTCCCCTTAATACAGCAATGATTAACAGCAATCATCAACAAAGAGAAGCAGTTTCAACAAAGGATGATACCAAGGGAATATATATAACCAAAAGATGATCATTACAAAGAGTAGTAAAAGATAATTAAAACCATAATTGTTTTAATACATATTTCATAACATAAAAGTCAACCAGCTAATGTCAATACATGGCCCCAAAATATAGATCCTAGAACAAGACACTAACACCTAGGATCTAGTAAAGATCATGACTAGAAGGATCGGAGTCATCAGATATGGGATGAGGAGCTGATGGATCTCGACCAAAAGTGTGTCCTCTACCCCGTCTGCCTCTGGCATGAGCAGGAGAGCGAGAAGAACTAGGAGGCTGAGAATGCTGCGAGGCCAAGGACTGGACAGAAAGAGTGAGTCTGATGGAATCAAGTACGTTCAGTGCTCTGAAAACAGACTGAAGTAGAGCAGTGAACTGAGTGGATGCATGCTCACTCGAGCCTCGGATCTCTCTCCTCAATAACTCATATCCACCCTCCAGTGCACCTCTGAGCCTACCAGCCTCTGCAGCAAGGTCTGTGACCTCAATAGTGGACTCCTATGGCTGAGGATGGGCCAAAGCTAGGACTTGCCCTTGCAAGTCAAGAACTCTACCAGTCAGTCTCCAGACGGTGTCCTCAAGCTGCTGAATTCGGATAGACTGATCTGATATCATCTGAACATAGTGGAGATATGGGGAGTCATGGTCTGATCAGATGAAGTGGCCCCTGGTGCAAATATAGTACCGCTCCACTGTCTAGATAGCAAAGAAGCCACACGCTGTGATATCTGCTCGATCTGATCATCAGCCAGTCTGAACTCTGATGGAGGTGCTCTGCTCTCTGGCTGATGTACTGGTGTGGGCATCCTAGTGAACTCTGAAGGGCCAGCTTCTGGATCTGGAATGAACTGGATATCTGGTGATGCTGCCCTGAAGTCATGGATAGGAGATGATGGACCTTCTTCTTCAGCTCTGTCTTCAGCTCTGTCTTCAGCTCTCTCCTCAGCTCTCTCCTCAGAACCCTTGATCCAACCACCATCAGTCTTTGTAAAACCCATTCGATGCAGGGTGTGTTGGTTGAAAGTGTCTACATGAGAGAGCTTAGTAGATGCCTCCCCCTCACAGCTAACTCCAAACCTCCTAAAAACTCGAGTAAGGGCCATACCAAAAGGCAAGTGTGCCTTGGATCTGTTCAATGTCTCTCTCATGGCCTCTATCATTAGTGCAGGGAGGTTCAGGGGGTTTGAGTGATGACATGAAACATAATACAAATATCTCTGCTGGAAAGTAAATCATGCCTACCACTCCTGGGGAAGAAGAGCTTTGTTACTAACTGATGTAGGATCCTCATCTCAATAGACAAAATCTTTGCTTCTAATTTATTTAAACTCCCTGAGTAGGCTCCCCCTAGAATAACACTGATCCCCTCTTTTTTTACTGGGAGTTCCATATAAGAGTAACCCTCACTGGGCAAATGTAGTATTTCTCCCAATATACTAGGATCCAAACAAATATCAACACCCTTGACTGTTGAAGTCACTGACCCATTCCCATAATGCAAATTCTGATAGAATTCTCTAACTAGGTCAACATAAGTGACTTCCTTAAGGGAGCAGTAGAAACCCCATCCTTGGTTTTTAATTTTAGTTCCAAAAGTAAAGCCCTCTTTTTTAAAGAACCGAAAATCTACATTCTTCCCAGTTTCAACTTTCCTATCAGATAGAGGATTCTTACTGGGGCTTAGGGAGGATTGAGAGGGACCTTGAGCAGACACTGAAGCTGGAGTGGGAGCAGTGGAGGACTGAGCAGCTTGCCTTTTCCTTCGGACATTTTCTTCTAGCTCGCGGACCGACTTTCTTCTTTGAGGAAGCTTCATCTTCGGAGCCATATTCACCACAGTAGCAGCCAGAGAGACTTGGAGGATCAAGTGGATGAGTGGAAGAAGGATCACAAGAGAGTGGAGAGGGATTTTGGTGGAGAGAAGAGGTGGATTTGAGAAGAACGGTGGAGTGCTAGGGCACGCCCCAACCGTTTCAAACAAAGGGAGAAAGCACAAAAATCCCTTTCCCCAGGTGGCAATTTATGGTGGAGAGGAGAAGGGAGAAGAACCTTGGGCTAGATCCTTGGTTTTGGAGCAAATGGAAATGGGGAAGTCGGTTTTTGGAAGGAGGAAGATGAAGGGATGGGTCAGCTCATGAACAGGATCCCAAATAAAAAGAGGAAGCCCGTGGGAAGTTGGAAGAATTTACAAGTTTGCCATTGAGTCGACTCATGGGGGTCGACTCATGAAACTCAGAAATTCAGAAAAAATATGAATAAATTCCAGAAAAATTTTAAAATTTTGGGAGGAGTTTTGCTCAAAGACAAGTTTTGAGAATGAAAAACTTGAGCTTTTGGGACCAAGATAGATGATGGAAATTGAGCTCTAAGAATTTTTGACATCAATTTTTGGAAATTGAAAAATATTTAGGCATAAGGATCAAGAATTTCTAGATTTCTCCTAATTTCACAGAATCTGTCCTCACTAAGGGCCTTTGTAAAGATATCAGCTAATTGATTTTCAGTGCAAACATATTCAAGAGTTATATCTTTATTTTGAACATGTTCTCTTATAAAATGATGTCTTATTTCAATATGCTTAGACCTTGAATGTTGAATTGGATTTTTAGTTAGATTTATGGCACTTGTGTTGTCACATCTTATGGGTGTTTCATTAAGTTTGATTCCAAAGTCTTCTAGTTGTTGCTTAATCCATAAGATTTGAGCACAACAACTTCCGGCTGCAATGTATTCGGCCTCAGCCGTAGACAGTACTATCGAATTTTGTTTCTTGCTAAACCAGGAGATTAGGTTAACTCCAAGAAATTGGCAAGTTCCACTTGTGCTTTTTCTGTCTAATCTACATCCAGCAAAATCAGCATCTGAATATCCTAATAAATCAATTAGTGAGTCCTTAGAGTACCATAACCCTAGAGTTTGAGTACCATTCAAGTATCTAAGGATTCTTTTAACAGCATTCAAATGAGACTCTTTAGGATTAGATTGATATCTTGCACACAAACAAACACTAAACATGATATCAGGCCTACTTACAGTTAAATATAATAAAGAGCCAATCATACCTCTATAGAATTTTAAGTCTACACATTTACCTTCTTCATCCTTGTCAAGCTTACATGAGGGGCTCATTGGTGTGCCAATTGCTTTGGAGTTCTCCATTCCAAATCTTTTGAGTAATTCCTTGGTGTACTTGCTTTGGATGATGGAGATTCCTTCTTTTGTTTGCTTGATTTGGAGTCCGAGGAAGAAAGTGAGTTCTCCCATCATACTCATTTCGAACTCCCCCTGCATGAGCTTAGCAAAGTCTTGACAAAGAGATTCATTAGTCACAATCAGGAATCAAATAGAACTAGAACGAATTAGAAAAGACAAGAAAAAAATAGTTCTAACTGGTCATAAGGTTTCCGGACCCTTTATAGGTGCCTATCTTATTTAGATGCTTCAGCGAAAGATGGTTATCGGTTCAAGGACGCAAGGTGACCCTTCCCGATCGTCAGTCTAGCGTGGATGGATCTGACTGGGAAGTAGATCCAAAAATTATGTCATCAACATAAATTTGTATTACTAATATATCATTTTGATTTCTTTTAATAAAGAGGGTTGTGTCTACATTACCTCTTGAAAAATTATTATTTAGTAAAAATTTACTGAACCTATCATACCAAGCCCTAGGTGCTTATTTTAATCCATATAGAGCTTTATTTAATTTAAAAATATGATTAGGAAAAGCATGATTTTCAAATTCTGGGGGTTGTTCTACATAGACTTCTTCAGCAATATATCCATTTAAAAATATATTTTTAACATCCATTTGAAATAATTTGAATTTCATAAAGCAAGCATATGCAAGTAGAAATCTAATAGCTTCTAATCTAGCAACAGGTGCAAAGATTTCATCAAAATCAATTCTTTCTTCTTGATTATATCCTTTAGCAACTAGTCTTGCTTTATTTCTAATTACATTACCATGTTCATCTAATTTGTTCCTAAAGACCCATTTTGTGCCAATTATAGAATAGTTTTTAGGTCTTGATACTAAAGTCCAAACATTATTTCTTTCAAATTGATTCAGTTCCTCTTGCATTGCATTAATCCAATTATGATCATTTTCAGCTTCTTAAAAAGTTTTAGGTTCAAGATGAGATACAAAAGCACAATGATTAAATACATCTCTAAGTGAAGAATGAGTTTTTACCCCATGCATAGGATCACCAATAATTAACTCCTTAGGGTGATTGTGAACATACCTCCATTCCTTGGGTAGGTCATTTGTACCTTGAGGTTGTTCTTGAATTTCTTCACTTCTCTCATCTTGTTTGTCTTCTTGTTCCTCGTTCTCTGGAGTTGTTGAATCTTTCAGAGTGATCTCCTTCATACCTTCTATTAGAGGATCTGCATCATCAACACCCTCATTCTTCCTTGAAGAAAGATCGTTAGATTCATCAAAAATAACATGTATGGACTTCTCAACTACTAAAGTTCTTTTGTTAAAAACTCTAAAAGCTTTACTAGTGGAGGAGTAACCCAGAAAAATTGCTTCATCTGATTTTGCATCAAATTTACCAAGTCTTTCTTTACCATTATTTAATACAAAACATCGGCAACCAAAAATATGAAAATATGCAATATTTGGTTTTCTTTCTTTCCAAAGTTCATAGGGGGTTTTCTTTAAAAATTGTCTAATCAAAGCACGATTTAAAATGTAACATGCTGTGTTAATTGCTTCCGCCCAAAAATATCTTGGAAGGTTGCTTTCACAAAGCATGGTACGGGCCATTTCTTCTAAGGTTCTATTTTTCCTTTCAACTACCCCATTTTGTTGGGGTGTCCTAGGAGCAGAGAAGTTATGGCCAATTCCATTTTCGTCACAAAAATTTTCAAAGTCTTGATTTTCAAATTTAGTTCCATGATCACTTCTAATATTTTGAATTGAAAATCCTTTTTCATTAGTGACTTTTCGATGAAATTTAGTAAAAATATGAAAAGTTTCATCTTTGTGTGCCAAAAAGAAAACTCAAGTAAAACGAGAGTAATCATCTATAATTACAAAACCATATCATTTTTCTCCCAGACTAGTGGTTCTAGTTGGTCCAAATAAGTCCATATGCAAAAGCTCTAAAGGTCTAGAAGTTGAAACAATATTTTTGGATTTAAATGAAACTCTAGTTTGTTTACCTAGTTGGCATGCATCACAAATTCTATCTTTTTCAAAATTCAGTTTAGGCAAGCCAAGAACTAATTCTTTCTTAATTAATTTTGAAAGAGAATACATTCTAATGTGTGCAAGTCTACGATGCCAAAGCCAACTAGTCTCATTAACTTTAGCATTCAAGGATACTAGGCATTGCATGTCTATTTTGGCTAAATCATTTAAATCTACCATATAAATATTGCCATGCCTATGTCCTATAAATTTAATGCCATCGTTAATAGGACTAGTCACAATGCAAATAGATGATTCAAAAATAACTTTATACCCTTTATCACAAAATTGACTAATGCTAAGTAAGTTATGCTTTAAACCTTTAACTAACAAAATATTTTCAATGTATTTGGAGGGAGTGATACCAATGTTACCTATCCCGATGATCTTTCCTTTGCCATTATCTCCAAAGGTGACCATCCCTCCATCCTTAGCATCAAGCGTGATGAATTGTGATTCATCACCAGTCATGTGTCTCGAGCATCCACTGTCAAGATACCATTTCCTGTTTCCTCCTTGGGATGCTAGACACACCTGCAAGCAAAAGTCAAGTTTTTGTTTTAGGTACCCAAGCTTTCTTGGATCCTTTTTGGTTAGTCAAAATGGTTCCTTTTGGAACCCATATTTTCTTTATAGTTGTGTTTGCAGATTTGTTAAAGAGGTAAGTGTATGATTTATGTCCTACTCTACTACATTTGAAACAAGTAATATTGGTAGACTTGTTACTTGAATAGTTTACATAAATATTTTTTAGAAATTTTTATTTTTTCAAGTGGTTATAGCCAAGTCCAGCCTTATCATATACGACTTTTTGATTATCAAGAATCATATTTAGTTTGTTTGAACTTAAGGTGAACTTATCTACTATAGGTTTCAGCTTGTTAATTTCATTCTTTAAGTTTTGATTTTCTTGAAGCAAAGTGGATTTTTCTATTGAAAGGCATTCAGCTTGTTTCACTAAGGACTGATTTTTCAATTTCAGTTCTTTGTTTTTCATCCCTAGTTTCTTTAATTCATCAATTAACTCATAGAATGCTTCATGCAATTCTTCAAATGTAAATTCACTAGGGGTTTCAGAAATTACCTCATTTTCGTGTGCCATAAGGCACAGGTTGGCTTGTTCTGTTGAGATTTCCTCATCAGAGCTTGAGTCATCACTCGCACTCCATGTGGCCATCATTGCCTTCTTCTTGAACTTTTTGGGACCTTTCTTCAGTTGTGGACATTCGGATTTGAAATATCCCGGCTTCTTGCACTCGTAGCAGATAAGGGGTTGATCTTTCTCTTTCTCTTTGCTTTGTTCCCCTTTTGTGAATGGCCTCTTTCTTATCCCCTGTTTCCTTTTTCTTAGAAATTTCTTGAATCTCTGAGTGATGAGTGCCATCTCTTCATCCTGTTCTTCATCTTCTGTGTCATTAATTTCTTCATCAGGAGAAGCTGTGGATTTGAGGGCAATGGTTCTTTTCTTTTTGACTTCATCCTCTTGATGTTGCTTCATGCTAAGCTCATGAGTCATCAAGGATCCAAGAAGCTCTTCTAGAGGTAGAGTGTTCAAGTCCTTCGCTTCTTGGATGGCAGTCACCTTGGCTTCCCAAGCTCTTGGCAATGACCTGAGAATCTTTCTTACAAGCTCACTGTTAGTATAGGATTTGCCAAGACTCTTTAAACCATTAATGATATCAGTAAAATGAGTAAACATTACAGTTATGGACTCATCATGCTCCATTTTAAACAATTCATATTTATGCACAAGCATGTTTATTTTAGACTCTTTTACTTGATTTGTTCCCTCATGGGTTACTTCTAACCTATCCCATATTTCTTTAGCAGATGAACAAGTAGAAATATGATTAAATTCGTTAGCATCAAGAGCACAATAAAGTACATTCATTGCTTTAGCATTTAATTGTGCCAATTTCTTATCAACCTCATCCCATTCTTTCTCAGGTTTGGTTGACTCCTCACCATCTATAATCTTGGTGGGTGTGTGAGGACCGTTCACTATGATACTCCACATATCATAGTCGAGTGCTTGTATGAATATCTTCATCCGAGCTTTCCAATAGGTGTAATTAGACCCATTGAAAAGTGGAGGTCGGTTGGTGGATTGCCCCTCGGCTAGAGAAGTACCGACATGGGTTGCCATAGATCTTTGGCTCTTTGATTGTTTAGATCAAAGAAGGGCTAGAGCACCGGGCTCTGATACCACTTGTTGCCCAGCTATGCAACCCAAGAGGGGGGGTGAATTGAGTTTTAAAGATTTTAAGCTTAACTAATGACTTATGAAAGGTGTTTGTCAAAAGCTAAATGAATGAGGAGAAAAACTTTAGTTCAAGATTAATTACCTAAAGCAAGAATGCAAGGAAATAATTAAGAGTAAAAGAGAGACAATTATGCACACCACAAACACAAGAATTTATAGTGGTTCGGTGCCAACCTTGCACCTACATCCACTCCCCAAGCTCCTACTTGGGAATACCAATCCACTATACTTGTATTCAACCCGAATACAAACGTCAGAAACTCCGACACTAGCTATCCCAAGCTAGTCCACTTGTTTCACGGGTACAAGCCAACCCAATACACTCCGATTTCAGGTTCGGATCAACCTTTTCTTGTTTTAGAACCCCTCCAAAACAAAAACAATCACTCACAAAGAGTAAAACAGTTATAGCACAAATAAGTACAAGAAAAGCTCCTTTAATGAGCGAATATAACTTTAAATACACTTTTACTCAAGTGAAGAAGCCCCCTTTTGGATTTCCTCAAAGTTGGATGGGAATTGATTGAGAGCTTGAGGAGTTGGTGAGCTTTGATTGTTGGCTTCTTGGAGGCTTTAAATGAGCTCTTGATTAGGGCACAACAGTTAGCTTGAGAAACCCTCTCTTTTGAATGCTTTTGAATGCTCTCTTGAATGCACTTCAAATCTCTTTCTTTCTCTTCTTAATGTCTTGCTTTTCTCTTATCAATGTCATTTTGTTTTCCACCTTTTGAAACCTGTTATAGCTTTAAGAAATAGAGGAAAATATTCTAGGCAGAAAAAGAGCCGTTAGAGCACATTAAATGAGCATTAAAAGCACCTAAAACGGGTTAAAAACTAGCCGTTGCGGACAAAACCCGTCACAGGGGTCGACTCATGAGTCGACTCATACCTCAGGGGTCGACTCATGAGTCGACCTCTGTTGCAAAAACCAGAAATTTGGGTTTCTGGATATTTTGGCCTAAAACAGCAGAAGTCGACTCATGAGTCGACTCATGCCTTGTGGGTCGACTCATGAGTTGACTCACAGGTCGTGCCAAGCCAAAAATCCAGCGTGCCAACAGAAATTTCAGCGTGCCAAGCTGCTCATTGTGCCATGAGCTGACTCATGAGTCGACTCATCGAATTCAAACATGCATAACTTCAAAAATACAAGTCCAAAAATAATGAAATTTTCACCAGTAGATCACAAATCTTTTGCTCTACCAAATGATACTATTAAATCAGGGTTTTGGTAAAATTATGATTTTGCCCCTGAAGAGCACAAAGACTTTTTCAAATAAAAATATTTGTATCCCTTCAATCTGCTTTGTAATCATCAAAATCAATCTAGGAGCAACACCCGGTTCTCTTTAGATCGGATGGGGGGAGAGGCCCTGCAACGCCCATATGCGCCCCCATAGTCCTGTTAGGGACAGGAGGAGAACCTCGCCCTAACTCGAGCAAAGTCGAAGGCCCGATTCTCTAGACCGGATGGGGGGAGAGGTCCTGCAATGCCCATATGCACCCCCACAGCCCTGTTAGGGACAGGAGGAGAACCTCGCCCTAACTTGAGCAAAGTCAAAGGCCCGGCTCTCTAGACCGGATGGGGGGAGAGGCCCTGCAACGCCCATATGCGCCCCCACAGCCCTGTTAGGGACAGGAGGAGAACCTCGCCCTAACTCCAGCAAAGTCGAAGGCCCGATTCTCTTTAGACCGAAAGGGGGAGAGGCTCTGCAATGCCCATATGCACCCCCACAGCCCTGTTAGGGACAGGAGGAGAACCTCACCCTAACTCGAGCAAAGTCAAAGGCCCGATTCTCTTTAGACCGGAAGGGGGAAAGGGCCCAGCAACGCCCATATGTACACCTACAGCTGCGTTAGAGACAAGAGGAGGACCTCGTCCTAACTAGAGCTGAAACCTGTTACGACAGAAATAGGGAAAGAACCTCATCCCGGCATCAATTAAAGTCTGATTGTTCAAGACCAGAAGAGAAAAAGGGGGGACCTTCCCCAACGGCCCCTTCGCAATAAGACTCCGTCCGGACTCCTACGGGAGTCGAACTTCGTCCCTGACTTCGACCGTCGGTAAACTTCGTCCGGACTCCCACGGGGGCCGGACTCCCATGGGGGCCGGACTCTGCCTCCAACTTCAACTGTGGACAAACTTCGCTCGGACTCCTGTGGGAGCCGGACTTCACCCTCGGCTTTGATCGAAAAAAAACTCCTTTCGGACTCTTACGGGAGCTGGAACCTCATCCCCAACTTCGATCGCTGGTAAGTTTCGTCCGGGAGCCAGATTTTGCCTCTGACTTCAATTGTAGGTAAACTCCGTCCGGACTCCAACGGGAGCCGGACTTCGCCTCGACTTCACTTACGGGAGCCGGACTCCCGTAGCCCCACCAAGAATGGAGGAAAAATTTCAAAGGAAAAAGAAAAAGGGAGGAGGGGCTAAAATGGAAGGCGATGGACCACATCAGTGATGAATGGAAAACAAACAGCATCGAAGACGCAGAGAACCCCGTCTCAGCAAGGATTGGGGTTCTTATCAAGGACCCCAGCTCTCAAGGAAGCTCTCAACACGAACCCGAGATGAGACTTCCTCGGGGTGACGAAAGATCAGACCTCCGAGCTCGAGCCCTGATGGGGGGCACCAAATCCGAGCGGCCCTAGACAAATCTGCGGCCATGGATGAAAAAGGATGGGTTGATATGATGGCAATCGGGTACCTTCGAACGATGCGAAGGCCGAAAAGAAGCTCGGCAAGTGACAATTCAACATGTGAGTATAAGAGGTAGCAGAAATTTTCCTTCTCATATTATTCATCCAATATACATTACATAGCCATTAGTTGAAGGAGAAGGAGAACTGAAAGGCGAGCCGACGTGACAACTACCGGCAACCTATGGACGACGTCAAAAAAAAAAAAAAAAAAAAAGAGAGAGAGAAAGAAGAAGAGAAGTAAAGAGAAGGGAATACAACAACAACAATGGTAAAGAAAGGAAGTTTGGCAGATAATAATTCGATGCAAAGCGCAAACGAAGTAACAAAATCTTCTTCTCATTTCTCGATGTACGTTACAAGGCCCAGAGGGTCAGAAAAAGAAAACATTATTACAAGACTCGAAAGGGATACACCGGAGGCCACTTCTAGCTATAGACTTCTCTTCCCGGTTCTATCCTTCCCAGCAGCATTTTCCAGTATGTGTGACAAGCCTCTCGGCTCTCGCCCCCCACCTCGTTCCGCTCCACCTCCCAAATCCCAACCCTAGGGGGAAAAGGATGGGATAGATTCTAGGGGGCAGCAAGGGCAACGACAGCGGCGACGACGACCTGTTTCAAGAAGGACCAGAATTACCCCGGAGGCAGCGGTGGCACCGAAGACATGCGCCACCGCCATGAGCTCCATGACAACCACCGTCCTAGGTGTTCCGGTAAGGTCAGCATGCGCTACTTCCACCGTCCCCGCAACAAGTTCTGCTACCCCACCGTCGGCGCCGATCGCTTCTGGTCCCTCGGCCCCGACGGCATCAAGGATCCCGCCACGGCTTGTGATGAAGGCTCTGCCCCCTTGACCGGTGTCGCCCCGTTCGGCTACTCCGAAGTTCTCAGGCGGAACGTCTTCACCGGTTGTCCCCATTATTAAATCCCTGTTGTTGAAGGAATTCTCCCTTGAGCCCCAGTTAAGGCGGTGGGAACCCTCAGCAGCAGTTTGACAACCGGAGAACTCGCAGACTGCTATTTTCCTCCTTGCACTCTTCTTAGTCTGTGACACCATCTTGAGGTTGGCCTACGGGGCGGAGGCCCCAGTGGGGGAACCCCTTGGAGAGACCCGGGGGACCGGAAGCGGCGAAAAGCCGGCGGAGATGGCAAAGACCGATGTGAAAGACGCTCAGAGTCGGAAGGGGCACCGATGGAGTGGCTGAGTGGCTAAGCTCTCAGGCGAAAGAAGGATGTCGTGAAGCCCCTGGAGGAAAGGTGGGGGCTTAAATAGGCAACGAGGCCTGACGCAGTTATGGTGGCAGGTGTCCCTAGGCCAACCAGTGCCCACCACGTGTCCCACGTGTCCCACTCACCGCGACCTAGGGTTGACTGTTCACGGACTTTCATGGCGCGATGCTTGGGATCAAGTCCTGGTGGGAGTTTCGAAAAGACTCTTCGGGTCGCCCTAATTGAAAAAAGGCTCCAGCATGCGCGCATTAAATGCCAAAATATATGGGGACGATCGCGCACAGACATCGAGGGAAGAACTTTGGCTGCGATAATCTTTCTGTACTTCCTTCATTCGAAATTCGAACTCGAAAGTAGGGGGACTGGTGTTGGGTATAAAATACCCCCCAGCCGAAGTTCGTGACGGGAGTGGCCCTCCGGGGGTTCTACCGACTTCCGACCTGTGGCGACATCCCCCCGAACCTCTCTGGCGGCCGAGCCTCTGCAGCACTCCCAAGTTTTGCCAACGGATAAGCCCCCACCAGCGTAAACCGGATTCTTCATGGCGGACGGACTCCACCCAAGCTTCCACGATGATCGACCACCTTCTAAACTCCATCCGGACTCCAACGGGAGCCGGACTTCATCCTCGACTTCAACTACAGGCAGACTCCATCCGGACTCCTACGGGAGCCGAACTTCATCCTCGACTTCAACTGCAGGCAGACTCCATCCGGACTCCTACGGGAGCCAGACTTCCTCCTCGACTTCAACTGCAGGCAGACTCCATCCAGACTCCTATGGGAGCCGGACTTCGTCCTCGACTTCAACTGCAGGCAGACTCCATCCGGACTCCTACGGGAGCCAGATTCCGTCCCCTACTCCAAATGCAGGTAGACTCCATCCGGACTCTTACGGGAGCCAGACTTCATCCTCGACTTCAACTGCAGGCAACTCCATCCGGACTCCTACGAGAGCCGGACTTCGTCCTCGACTTCAACTGCAGGCAGACTCCATCCGGACTCCTACGGGAGCCAGACTTCATCCTCGACTTCAACTGCAGGCAGAATCCATTCGGACTCCTGCGGGAGCCGAACTTCGTCCTCGAGTTCAACTGCAGGCAGACTCCATTCGGACTCCTACGGGAGTCGGATTCCATCCCCGACGCCAAATGCAGGTAGACTCCATCTGGACTCCTACGGGAGCCGAACTTCATCCTCGACTTCAACTGCAGGCAGACTCCATCCGGACTCCTACGGGAGCCGGATTCCATCCCCGATGCCAAATGCAGGTAGACTCCATCCGGACTCCTACGGGAGCCGAACTTCATCCTCAACTTCAACTGCAGGCAGACTCCATCCGGTCTCCTACGGGAGCCGGACTTCATCCTCAACTTCAACTACAGGCAGACTCCATCCGGACTCCTACGGGAGCCGGATTCCGTCCCCTACTCCAAATGCAGGTAGACTCCATCCAGACTCCTACGGGAGCCGGACTTCATCATCGACTTCAACTGCAGGCAGACTCCATCCGGACTCCTACGGGAGTCGGACTTCGTCCTCGACTTCAACTACAGGCAGACTCCATCCGGACTCCTACGGGAGCCGGACTTCATCCTCGACTTCAACTGCAGGCAGACTCCATCCGGACTCCTACGGGAGCCGAATTCCATCCCCGACGCCAAATGCAGGTAGACTCCATCTGGACTCCTTCGGGAGCCAGACTTCGTCCTCGACTTCAACTGCAGGCAGGCTCCATCCGGACTCCTACGGGAGCCGGACTTCGTCCTTGACATCAACTGCAGACAGACTCCATCCGGACTCCTACGGGAGTCGGACTTCGTCCTAAACTCCTATTGCAGGTGGACCTCACCCCGAACTCCTACAAGGACCAGACTTTGAGCCCCTACTGCAAGCGACCCGCTCTGAGTTTCTGCTACAAATGATCTACTTCGAGCGGTCCGTGCCGGATTCCCACTGCAAGCCTTTGGCCGAGCCACCTCCTGTGATGGATTTTGCACGGCCCCATTACTCCCTAGCAGACCGTAGTAACGGCCACGATTCTGCTCCACCTCTTGCGATGGATTTTGCACAGCCCCATCACTCCCTGGCAGGTCGCAGTAACGGCCACGATTCTGCTCCACCTCCTACGATGGATTCTGCGTAGCTCCACTACTCCCTGGTGAGTCGCGACAAGGATGCCACTCCACTATCTGCAACAGACTCCACGTGGCGAGCCATGGTAACAGCCATGACTCCATCCCACTATTCTTCATAATAAATCTCTCCTGGCCCCGTGCGGCCCATGACCAGGCAGTTACGAACGTCACCATCAATCCGTTGCCCCCTCCGCCTATAAAAGGGGAACCCCAGATATGTTATTCCCTAAGCTCTCCTTACCTAGAAACTCTGCTAAAATTTTCGTTTGAGCACTCCATTCTTGTTGAGGCAGAGAACTGACTTGAGCATCGGAGGATCTTGCCGGAGCAACCCCACCTTCGGTTTAGACTTCTTTTGCAGGTCCCGACGGCGACCGCGACCCCCACAACTCCAGCTTCTTCGACGCAGGTGGATTTTTGCACCAACAGACACCAACTAGTTAATTAGTTTTAATTTGGTCTACTAGAAGATTTAGGCTCAGAGCCATGATCATGGTCTATTTATTAAGGTCAAAAATATGGACTTGATCAAGCTTCAACTATTGAAGTTGATCTAGAAAAATTCTGACCTAATCTAATTGAACTCTTGATTAAATTTAATCAATTTTTCTATTCAGTCCATATTTATTTTTGACCTTAGGTCTAGCCCAGTAGAAGGACCTGATTTATGCTAACCCATTGCTCATCATTTTATGTGGTGTCTTAGTAATCTTCAATTCTCAAATCTAGATCATTTAAACTTAATTTTAAATTCAGTGTGTGAAATGTGTGTTTCAGTTTGCAGAACTATTCTACTAGAATTTCAAGTGAAGCATACCATATATTTCAAACCATGAAAATTAATTTATATATATATATATAATAATTAAATATGCATAAATATGATCTAAACTTCATACATACATCACATGTATCATGACTACTTTAAGATCACTATCGATTATATCTAATGTAACATACTTTTCAAATTTTAAAATAACTTTTATATCTAAATTTATCTTATTGTAATGAATTATAAATTATTTTAGATCTAATATAAATTTATTTATGATCAAAATAATTTATAAAAATCTATTTGTGCTTCTTCTTCATGAAACTAAATCATAACACCCCTACACGTCATAAGAAAACCCATCGAATGGGCAAGAGAGGGAGATTAATCCCTTCTATCTCTTATGATCGGATGGTCTAGTGATCTTATCAATCTGAGTACTGAACTTCTAAGATCTAAAATTTTATTTCAAATAGAATTATATCAACATTTAATTTGATAAAATAATTCATGTTATGAATATGATTTTAATTTTATCAACCATGTTCGTCATCTAATCTAATCAGATTTAATGTATTATATACATCATATCAAATCTAAAACATATTTTATATTGATTATAAAATATTAATTTTAGATATAAAATCTATGGGAAAAATGGTGTAGGGGTAAAATGGTAATTTTAAAACTTTTTCAAAATTATAATTTTACAGTGAAAATAATTAATTAATCTAATTAATTAACATAAATTAACCCTACACAAAGATCTAAATATGATATAAATAGCATGTATTTAAATTTGAATTTTGAATTTAGTACAGTAAATATTTTACTATTATGTGTTTAGAACACATTACCTTTGTGCGGATAGTTGATCGTCACAATCTGATCACCATCGGGAGGGTCTGATCATCGCAACACAACCACACAGTGTGTCTGGCCTCTGTGGATCATCCACATGAAGCTCCCGATCTGATCGGCTCCTCACGAATGCTAGTTCGTCACAGAACCCTTTTGACGGTCGATGTTGATCGAACTCCTTCGATCTTGATTTGCTGACCCTTTGGATACTCTGGATCATCAACAGATGTAGTAGAGAGGTTGATGAAGCTCTCCCTGAAGTTTGGTGGGCTCACGACACTCGTAGCTCACTTTCTCACTTCCTGAAACCCAGGCTGAAACCTTTGGGTACTCTCTAAAAACCCTGCACCCACTTTTGCTTCTTTTCTTTTCTTTTCTCTCGAAAGTTTTTGAACTTCAAACTCATGCACATGGCTTCCTCATGCCCACTATTCTTTCTCATAAAAATTCTACGCATGCTCCACTTTCTCCTCTTTTAAAACAGTGCAAGATGTATCTTATCCACGTGAGAGGATAAAGATAAGTGGTTGCTCATTTGAATTCAAATCGAATTTGAATTCAAATGCAAAACAACCCATCCTTATCTACTCTGGGCATGTGAAGAGAAGGGTGTGGGCTCTCTTGTGCATGGATAATTTTCATGAGAAACCATTTCTCGTGTGGAAGAAGTGGCGCACAAGATAAGATGTGGCTCATGGAGTTGGTTGCCCATTCAAATTCAAACATTCTTTGAATTTGAATGGCCAACAAACCAAATTTTATCCAGATAAATGGCACACAAGAGAGGGTGTGGGAAGGATTCTATGTGGGAGAAAATTTATGAGAAGTTGTTTCTCGTGAATTCAAATGGGCGCAGATGATGTGAGGTGGCGCAGGGAGAGAATTCAAAAGTGGTTTCAACCTAATTGAGCCAACCTAATCAAAATAGGTTAGGTACAATTAGACTAAGTTAAACCCAACTTAATTAAGCTTAATTAGGCTCAATAAAATCTTAATCAAATCAAAAATTGACTAAGCCCAACCCCCGATCAAATCAGTGATCAAACCACCTTGACGATTAGGTCAACACTTAACCTAATCGGGTCAAACCCAACTGAATCCAATTCAATTGGACTTGATCCAAAAATAATTACTCAATCAAATTGAGTTAATTAGTGATCAAATCATTAACTAAATCTCTCATAAATACTGAGTCCAAATTTGATGGGCAATCGGGCATCAAAGTCCATCGATATGAAACCCTGATCAAAAAGTTCCAAACCAATGGGACTCTTGACCCCGGTACCCAAAATGCGTGGTACTCGTGATCAAAGAATCTTGATTCTCGATCATAGAGTCTCAGACATGTAGGACTCATAGTCTACGAGTATTAGAACTCTTCATCAACCATCATATCAGATAGAAACCTCTAATGTGTATGACCCTGCAGGTTCGAACCTAAGTTGGTAGCACAGGAACCAATTTCTGTACTAATCGAAGTGACCATCTAGCAATGGTACCCGATATTCGGATAGATCGAATAGTCACAATCACAATACTCAGAACCTACGTGAATATGATTGCTATATAATTCATCCCTTTTGACCCTTATGTTTAGGATGACTCAGGGTTAAACTGTCAACCCTGATTAGATCATCTGAATTGTGCTCAACTCAAATAGTCCTGTGACTCCTCACTAGGACTACCCTGGCCAAGGTTTTGCTAAATTAAAATACGAATGTACACAGCTCCTGAACTGGAGTGGTCAATCCCATCTTGACACACGCACCAACAAGTCAAGTACTTGACTACACCTAGCAGCCTTCCATCATTGAATTAAAAATTCAGGTAGTCTAGTGCCTAAGTGCAGTGAGTTGCTTACAAGTCACCGTGGTGGTCTCAGGTCAGAGGGATATTTATACTCATATCCCATCAGAGCAAATCTTGACAACAGAAATAGCTCTGGAGTCGATCACGTTCAGTGCAGGTGTACCTTACATCTCACATGTATGCCATACCAGTGTCTCCATACTCCTTGGTTAAGAGGACAACCAACCCATATGGCACACAACGACCTATACTTGATAAATATTATTGTCCTTGGTAACAACGTATCATTTGGTCACGAACAGGTTTAAGGACTAAATGATAAATCCTCCTTTGTCGAGTTTAAATAGTCCTAAGGACTTCACCACAACACAGAATTCATTAGAAGATAAAACAATTTATGATGAAAATACCAAAATAACTTTCATTTATTTATAATTCATATATTAATACAAGAAAGGAGCACAACCATCAATAGGCTGACGATTGGCTTTGGGATACTATTCCTAACAATCTCTTACTTGGCCTAAAGCCAATCGGTGCAGTATCTAATACCCATCTTCGACTTGAAGTCGTTGAACTCCTTCACCGCAATGGCTTTAGTGAATGGGTCGGCCAGGTTTTCCTTCCCATCAATCTTCTGAAGGACGACGTCACCTCGATCCATGATTTTTTGGATGAGATGGTAGCGGTGTAGAATATGCTTCGTCCACTAGTATGCTTCGGTTCCTTCGCCTGAGCAATGGCTCCAGAGCTGTCACAGTAGAGCAGAACTGGACCAACAAGGAAGGGTACTACTTCGAGCTCGGTGATGAATTTCTTCAGCCACACTGCTTCTTTGACAGCATCTGATGCAGCGACATACTCTGCCTCGCAAACTGAATCAGCCACTGTGTGCTGCTTGAAACTCTTCCAGCAGACAGCCCCACCATTAAGGATAAAAATAAATCCCAACATACTTGCTGTCATCGTGATCAGATTAGAAACTAGAGTCTGTAAACCCTATATGTCTCAAGTCTGATTCACCATAAACAAGCCACTGATCCTTAGTATTTCTTAAATACTTCAGGATGGTTTTAACAACCTTCTAGTGATTCTCCTCTGGATCAGATTGGTATCTACTCACTACCCCTAGTGAGTATGCCACATCTGATCATGTACATGTCATGGCGTACATGATAGATCCCACTGTCGAAGCATATGAAATTCTACCCATACACTCTCTCTTGAGGTGTTGTTAGACAATCCCTCTTCAAGAGAAAAATTCTATGGCCTATCAGTAGATAGCCTTTCTTGGAATTCTCCATGCTGAACCTCTTCAGCATAGTATCAATGTACTTGGACTGGGATAAGCCAAGCAACCTTTTACATCTATCCCTATAGATCCTCATCCCTAGGATGTAGGAAGCTTCTCCCAGATCCTTCATGGAGAACTGTGACGACAGCCAAATCTTTATTCCCTGTAATGTGGGGACATCATTTCCAATTAAGAGAATGTCATCCACATACAATACAAGAAATACTACTACTGGATCATTAGCCCACTTATAAATGCAGGCTCTTCTCCGTTCTTAATGAAGCCATACATCTTGATCGTCCTATCAAAACGTATGTTCAACTCTGGGATGCCTGCTTAAGTCCATAAATGGACCTTTGTAGCCTGCAAACCTTAGACTCATCTGTGGATGTAAATCCTTCAGGTTGTATCATATACACCTCTTCATCCAGCTCTCTATTTAGAAAGTTATTTTCACATCCATCTGCTAGATTTCATAGTCCAGATGGGCAGCTATCGCAAGCATAATCCGAATGGATTTGAGCATTGCCACAGGAGAAAACATCTCATTATAGTCTATACCATAACATTGACGATATCCCTTGGCAACCAGATGGGCTTTATAGGTTTCCACCTTTCCGTCTGTGCCCCTCTTTTTCTTGAACCTATGGATTTTACTCTTTCAGATGGGTCAACCAATATTCACACATCGTTGACCTTCATGGACTCCATTTCGGATTTCATGGCCTCTAGCTATTTCTTAGAGTCAGGTCTCTACATTGCATCCATGTAGGTGATCGGATCCTCATCATTTTTAAGTTCGACAG
>NC_026000.2:98271382-98397593 GCF_000442705.2 Elaeis guineensis
TTGATCAATTACTTAATTGATTAAACTCATTATGTTCAAATCAAAAACTCTAGATACAATCTAATTACATGACCTAATTTTTTATTTTTTTATAACCAAAATTCTTATGCACAAAATAAATTTTAGATTTTAAAACTAAATTTTAGATCTAAATCTTTACATGAAAGATAAGTTTTAAATCATAAAACTAATTTTTAGATTTAACATACAAGCATATATCTCATATATGTATGTAAAATTCAGATCTAAATAAAATTCAGATCATTACATGATATCATATATCTCATATACAAATCATTAATCATATTGAAAAAAATTTTAGACTTAAATATGAAATCATATATCTCATATATAAATCATAAATTAGATCAAATTAAATTTTAGATTTATGTATGTATCTACATATCATATATATATGAACTAGAAACTATTCTAAAATAAAATTCAGATCTATGCATGCTCTCATATATCAAATATATGATCTAAAAATTAATTTTAAAAAAAAAATAGATTTAAAATAATCATCTGTACATCTTATGTATCAAGAAAAATTAGATTTTAATTTTTTTTTCAAAACATGTATGTCAATTTCATGTATATGAATCCCATGGCTCTGATACCACTGTTAGAACTTCATGTCAGGGCATGCATGTATATTTCAAATTTTTTTTTCTAAATAATATAGTAAAATAAAAGATTAAAATATCTATGTAATCTACATTATGCATGCATAAAATATAGAATAGTATGATCTACTTCATATGTTGAAATGGAACACACTGAATTTTATGTTGAAATTGAATATGTGATCGAATCATATATCTATTTCATAAATTCTTTCTTCAAATCTAGATATAGAAGAGAGTAAGTTCTCTCTTAGCTGTGTAAGTGCCTGGGCTCTATAGGTATCCACTTAAGATCAGTCTGAAACAATCCTCTTTAGTGTTGATCTTTCTTCTCTAAAAAAAATCAGCCTGCGAATCTGGACAAAGTCTGGATCGCGATCAACTTTTTGATCATTTTCTTGATCTTCTTCTTCTCTTATTTTTCTTTTCTTGATTATGAGATAATCAAGAACTAAAAACTAGAAAGTAAAAGGAGACGCCCAAGCTCCTTTTGCATGGAAGATGGAGGATGCTCAAACTTTGGGCATTGGAACTCGAAGGGAGAAGAGAGGGAGATGCGTGGGGACTTTTAGGAGGCATGGGGTTTGCTGGAATTCAATGGAAAGGAGCCTTAGGGAAGGTCCTTTTAAATAGATATAAATTCAAAGTCAAACAACTACTTAATGCAAGTCCTACTTGCATTAGGAATCCTTATTCCTTTAGTTATTTGACTCTCTTTATGAGATCCTTAAGGTGCCAACTATTGGAGCCTTTGTATCCACAAATATACACACTATATGGGACCTAGGGGATATCACATGCTGATCCTACATGCCCTCTAATGGGTGTGCATACCCAACTTGATCAAATCAAGTGGTGCCCCATCAAAACTATCAAGAAAATTGATTAAGGGCTTGAACCTTAATTTATTTGATCCAAAACCCTAGGCATCCAACGATTGAAGTCCAATGAATCTAATTTATTTAGGTTATTAGTAAATAATTAAAGTTAAATTAATCTTATCAAATAAAAAATTCAAATACAAAGATAAAATTAGATTCAACCATGTGCTAGCAAGATTATCTTGAACCCAATTGGATTTCTCTAAATCCAATTGAGACTTCATAAGCTCAATTACTTATTTAGATCTAATTCTTTTATTGTATGATCTCATAGGTTCAATTCTATTGGGTAGTGAGATATACAATGATCTCTATCATAGTATCATTGAAACTTCAATAGATCAGAATAATTTCACTCTAACTCATCAAAGATTGTCGATCCTCAATCATAGTGAGCTCTCATAATCTACTAATGACATCTAGCAGTATGTAGTGAAAACCCAATAGAATTGAAAAAAAATCTCAAGATGTAGTTTATATGTGTTCAATCCTTAAATCATGAGTCCTAACTAGATAGTAGGTCATGGATAAATCGTCAAACCTCATCATCAGTCATATGATAGATTTACTTAGCTCAAGTCCAATTGTTATCCTCATGAAAACTCTTTTCCATCAATCACACTGCTGTAGCCATAGACTCTCAAATTTTGCCTCTCAAATCTCATAGGACTACTCTTCTCTATCAAGGTCGATAGATTCCATCTAGATGCACATCCTATTCCTACAGTAGATCAACTATCGTCAACATCCACTACAAGAGCTCATTAAGATCATATTTATGTGTCAGTCAAATTTTAGCAGTCTCACTGCGAGTAGTCTACCATTGTAGATCAAAAGATCATTCACATAACTACAACATCGAGACACTCACTGACAATCGAGTAAAAATCTAAGTTATCTCTCGTATGGTCATGCTCAGTACTAGTTGTTCTCTAACAACTATCTACACTCATCGCTCGGTGTCTCTATATTGTAGACCAGAGACTCATCTGTCCCAAAAAAAGTGATCTGTGTGTCAGTCTATCTGGATCGATCGTCATCCTCATGATGATACTATGATCGGGAGTATTTAGAAATTATATATATATCTCTAATTTTCAATACCTTGAGAATATGTATCGAAATGTTGATTTCATGGATGATTCAAGGACACATCACACTTGAATAAAAATTAAACTTACCATTTAATTGATCAAATCAGTGTATTAAGTATAAAATTATGTCCTAGATTTATTACAATGTGTTAGCCATATTGACATTTAGGATATACATCTAACAGTATCCACTTAGAATCAGCCTAGAGTAGCCCTCTATGGTGTTGGTCTTTTTTCTCCAAAAATGATCATCCTGTGAATCTGAATGAATCTTGGATCGTGATCAACTTTTTGATCCTTTCCTTAATTTTTTTCTTATCTTCTTTTTTTATTTTTTTTCTTGATTATGAAACAACCAAGGTTTGAAAATCAGCAACCAAGAGATGTTGCCCAACTCCTTTGGGCATTGGAAGATGGAGGACGCCCAACCTTATTGGTTGTTGGAACCAAGAGGGAGAAGAGAGGGAGGTGTGGGGAGCTTTTGGGAGGCATGGAGCTTGCTAAAATTATGATTATAAGAGTCTTAGAGAAGGGCTTTTTAAACAAGTAAAAAGTTTGAGTCCTATTCAAAATCAAATAGCCCTTTAGTACAAGTCCTACTTGCATTAGGAATCCTTGTAGTATTAGATCTTTGATCCCTTTTAGGAGATCCATGAGGCACCAACACTTGGCACCCTTTAGCCCACTCTCTCACATGCCACAAGAGAATATGAATGCCCCCTAGCCAATCTTTCATGCCTTATATCAAGTGGGCACACTCAACTTGATCAAATCAAGTGGTGCCCCATATTAAACAATCAAGGAAATACTTAAAAGGGTTTGAACTCTTAATTCATATGATCTGTTGGGTATAAAATACCCACAGCCGAAATCCTAGACGGAATCAACTTCGAGCGGCACAGCTCCGCCTGGGCTCTTACGGGAGCCGGGCTCCACCGCCGACATCAGCACAGCTCCGCCCGGGCTCCTACGGAGCTGGGCTCCACCGCCAACATCAGCATAGATCCGCCCGGACTCCTACGGGAGCCGGGCTCCGCTATCGATAGCAGTACAGCTCCGCCCGGACTCCTACGGGAGCTGGGCTCCGACCTCAACATCAGCTGCTGGTAAGCTTCGTCCGGACCCCTACGGAAGCCGGACTTCACCTTTAACTTTGGTTGCAGCGCAGCTCCGCCCGGACTCCTACGGGAGCCGGGCTCCACCACCGACTTCGAGCAGCACAGCTCCGCCCGGACTCCTACGGGAGCCGGGCTCCACCACCGACTTCGAGCAGCACAGCCCCGCCCAGACTCCTACGGAGCTGGGCTCCACCGCCGACATCAGCACAGCTCCGCCCGGGCTCCTACGGGAGCTGGGCTCCACCGCCAACATCACATAGATCCGCCCGGACTCCTACGGGAGCTGGGCTCCACCATCGATAGCAGTACAGCTCTGCCCGGACTCCTACGGGAGTCGGGCTCCGACCTCAATATCAGCTGCTGGTAAGCTTCGTCCGGACCCCTACGGGAGCCGGACTTCACCTTTAACTTTGATTGCAGCGCAGCTCCGCCCGGACTCCTATGGGAGCCGGGCTCCACCGCCGACAGCAAGCGCAGCTCCGCCCGAACACCTACGGGAGCCGGGCTCCACCGCCGACAGCGACGCAGCTCTGCCCCAACTCCTACGGGAGCCGGGCTCCACTGCCGACAGCAGTACAGCTCCGACCGGATTCCTACGGGAGCTGGGCTCCACTTTCAGTATCAACTGCTGGTAAGCTCCATCCGGACTCCTACGAGAGCCGGACTTCACCTTTAATTTCAAATCGCAGGAGGACTTCGCCCGTGCTCTTAAGGGAGCCGAGCTTCATCTCCGACGCCAACGACTACAGCCGCAAGCAACCCCGCCCGGACTCCTACGAGAGCCGGGTTCCGCCCGCAACTTCGGCTCCGAGAGGGTTCCGTCTGGACTCCCCCGGGAGTAGGGCTCCACCCACGACCCCAACCGCCAGGAGGACCTCTCCGGATCTCAGCAGAAATCGGGTTCCGGCCGCTGCCGAGTTTCAATCGACAGATCCATGCCCCCTGACAGGCCACCAAAACGACCACGACCCTGCTCCACTTCCTGCGGCGGACTCCGCGCAGTTCCATCATTCCCTGACAGGCCGCAGTAACCATCGCCGCCCTGCTCCACTTCCTGTGGTGGATTCCGCACAGCTCCACTATCCCCTGGCAGGCCACAATAATGGCCACGAACCTGCTCCACCTCCTGCGACGGATACCATGCGATTCCCCTATCCGCTGGCAAGTCACGACAACGGACGCTGCTCCACCCCTCATAACAAATTCCACGTGGCGGACCGCGGTGATGGCCACGTGTCTGCTCCACCATCTTTCGCAATCAGTTCCCCTGATCATGGGCGGCCCACTACCAGGCGGTTACAAACGTCGCCATCAATCCGTTGCCTCCTCCGCCTATAAAAGGGAGACCCAGATACGTTATTCTTTAAGCTCATTTTCCTTATCTCAAAACTCTGCTAAACTCTCCGTTCGAGCACTCCATTCTTGTTGAGGCAGAGAACTGACTTGAGCGTCGGAGGGTTTTGCCGGAGCAACCCCACCTCCGGTTTAGACTTCCCTTGCAGGTCCCGACGGCGACTGCGGCTTCCCCGACTCTAGCTTCTCCGGCGCAAGCAGATTTTTGCACCAACAGGATTGGCGCTAGAGGAAGGGGCCTGTGTCTTCGCAGCACCCTTGTTCTTAAAGGAGTGTTCAACGGAGCTGCCTCTGACCGT
The DNA here is from genome assembly GCF_000442705.2 of Elaeis guineensis. Classification (NCBI taxonomy): domain Eukaryota; kingdom Viridiplantae; phylum Streptophyta; class Magnoliopsida; order Arecales; family Arecaceae; genus Elaeis; species Elaeis guineensis. The sequence continues at coordinate 98,276,754 of NC_026000.2, forward strand.
TTCTCCGCCATCCACTACTAATCCCCCCCCGTAAGATCGACACCCGATGCCTCCGCGCAGGGCGTCCACCCGTCGGTCCACGGCCTCCGCGGCCAGATCTCAGGCTCTGGCCTCCTCTCCCATTTCTCAGCCTCCTCCTCCTCCCCCTCCGGGATGGTGGTCGGCGCGGAGCAGTTTGACTTGCTGGCGCAGCAGGTCAAAGGCCTCGTCGAAGCCATACAAGCAATGCAGCAGCAGCCACCGCAGGCGTCGGCGCATCCGGAGGGGGCATCTCCGGAATGCCAGAACCCGGCGGTGGGGTGGGCCACTTGGGCCAGCCGCCCCGTCCTTCCGGGAAGGCGAATCTGAGGGTAGAGAGCCCTCAATCGGACCACGACTCCACCCCTGGAAGATCCCTGCCCCCATTCTGCCAAAGGACCCTCGAGACTCGAAGTCGAGAGGACTTCCTGGACCGGAGGCTCCAGGAGATGAACCGGCGGATCGAAGAACTCCGCCACGCACCTCCCGCTTATGGTGAGGATATTTGCACTGACCCTCCCTTCTCCCAAATGATTATGCAGGAACCGATCCCGCCGAATTTCAAGCTTCCCCAGTTCGAAAGCTACGACGGGTCGTCGGACCCGGTTGACCATCTGGAGGCCTTTCGAACAATGATGCTGCTTCATGGTGCTCCTGACACCATCTTGTGCCGGGCTTTCCCGTCTACTCTAAAGGGAGCAGCAAGGAATTGGTACTCGGCTCTGAAGCCGGGTACCATATTCTCCTTCGATCAAATGAGCCACCAATTCGTGGCCCATTTTGTCAGCAGCCGGCATCCCCGGAAAGGTTCGGAGTCCCTCATCAACATCAAGCAGAGGGAAGCGGAGTCCATACGGGCCTACGTCAACCGCTTCAACATCGCGGCGTTGGAGGTCCGGAACTTGGACCAGTCAGTTGCCATGGCCGCCCTGAAAGGTGGCCTTCAGAAGAATGATCTCTTGTACTCCCTGGAGAAGAAGTACCCCAGGGATTTTGCTGATCTACTGGCTCGGGCTGAAGGATACGCCCGAGTGGAAGAGGCCTTCAGAATGAAGGACGAAGAGACTACGAGGGAGCATCAGGCGGGAGATTCTGGTAAGCCCGCAGTTGAGAAGAGGCCAAAGGAAGCCCGACCTCGCTCCCGATCCCCTCCTGGACATAAGCGCGCCCATACTCCCCCCCGGGCATGCAGGCAAAGAAGCCCGGACAACAGGTTTCGGCGGGGTTCCCCGTCGGGGAAATTTCGCAGCTACGCCCCCCTCAACGCCTCGAAGGCCTAGGTGCTGATGGAGGTCAGGGAGCAGCTCCCTAGGCCGGAGAGGATGCGCACATACCCCGGGAAGCGCAACCCCAACAAGTTCTGCCTCTACCACCGCGACCATGGCCACGACACGGAGGAATGCATCCAGCTCCAGGACGAGATTGAGGAGCTCATTCGGCGAGGTCGACTCGACAGATTCATCCGCCACAGGCCTGAGGATAGAAGAGACCGGCCAAGAGCCCTCCCGCCGCCTGAACCGCAGAAAAGGGAGGAGCAGCCCGGGACCGACCGCCCATCGGGACCATCGACTCCATCACCAGAGGGCCTCAAGAAGGAGCGGGAATACTGTAAATGTATCGCTTACTATTTTGCTTTGAATCTACTTTTCTTTTTAGCTAACATGCTCCTCCCTCCTAGCGTGGATGTATTATGACTGGATATGACTCCTCCAAAAACACGGCCATGTCAGGAACAGGAGGAGAACCTCGTCCTGACATGAGCAAGGTCAAAGGCCCGGTTCTTTTAGACCGGATGGAGGGAGAGGCCTTACAACGTCCTAATGTGCCCCCACAGTCTTGTTAGGGACAGGAGGAAAACCTCACCCTAACATGAGCAAAGTCAAAGGCCCGGTTCTTTTAGACCGGATGGGGGGAGAGGCCTTACAACGCCCTAATGTGCCCCCACAGCCCTGTTAGGGATAGGAGGAAAACCTCGTCCTAACTTGAGCAAAGTCAAAGGCCCGGTTCTTTTAGACCGGATGGGGGGAGAGGCCTTACAACGCCCTAATGTGCCCCCACAGTCCTGTTAGGGACAGGAGGAAAACCTCGCCCTAACTTGAGCAAAGTCAAAGGCCCGGTTCTTTTAGATCGGATGGGGGTAGAGGCCTTGCAACGCCCTAATGTGCCCCCACAGCCATGTCAGGAATAGGAGGAGAACCTCGTCCTGACATGAGCAAAGTTGAAGGCCCGATTCTTTTAGACCGGAGGGGGGAGAGGCCATACAGCGCCCTAACGCGCCCCCATGAGCCAGGCTGATAACGAGAACCTCGCACTGGCTCAAGCAAAATGGAAGGTCCGGGCTCCTACGGGAGCCGGGTTCCGCCGCCAAGGAAGCTTCACCCGGACTCCTACGGGAGCCGGGTTTCGCCGCCAAGGAAGCTTCACCCGGACTCCTACGGGAGCCGGGTTCCGCTGCCAAGGAAGCTTCATCCGGACTCCTACGGGAGTCGGGTTCCGCCGCCAAGGAAGCTTCACCCGGACTCCTGCGGGAGCCGGGTTCCGTCGCCAAGGAAGCTTCATCCGGACTCCTACGGGAGCTGGGTTCCGTCGCCAAGGAAGCTTCACCCGGACTCCTACGGGAGCCGGGTTTCGTCGCCAAGGAAGCTTCATCCGGACTCCTACGGGAGCCGGGTTCCGCCGCCAAGGAAGCTTCACCCGGACTCCTACGGGAGCCGGGTTCCGCCGCCAAGGAAGCTTCACCCGGACTCCTACGGGAGCCGGGTTTCGCCGCCAAGGAAGCTTCATCCGGACTCCTACGGGAGCCGGGTTCCGCCGCCAAGAAAGACTTCGCCCGGACTCCTAAGGAAGCCGGGCTCCATCCGCTACTTCGCCAGCAAGGGTTAAAAATGGTGGCGAGGCTTGGCCACATGACGAGATCGGATGGAAGGGAAGAGCCCCTTCCCACGACGACCTCTAAGCCAAACAGGCCAAACGATGAGAAAGGGTCAACGGACGACAATATCGGTGCTACGCACGGACAAGGTAACACAAAGTGCTTTTTCTTCATTTCTGATATATGTACTACAGGGCCAGGACGGCCAGGGAAAGAGGGACAAAACGACAAGAAAAAAGCAGCTACAAAAAGGGGGTGACTACAAAAGAACTCTAAGGAGGTCCTGCTCCCTCCGACCTAGGGTGATCACCTCCATCCCTCAACCAGGACTGCCTCAGATTCTCCACTGCTTCTTCTAGTTCTTCCTTCTTCCGCAGCGTATCCTGGAGCGTCTGACGAAGATGTCGGCTCTCTGCCTCCACTTCTCGATGCCACTTCCACAGAACTTCGGACTCTGCCTCTACATCCGCGACGGCCTTCCGCTCGAGTGCCAGTTGGATTTTCACTTGTTGAAGCTCGGCTGTCTTCTCCCCAAGGGAGACAGAAATCCCTTCGACAGTGCCTCTCAGGGCTAGGAGCTCTTCGGTATCTTGGGCGTTAGTAAGCTGCGCCCTAGTAACCAACTACCTCTGGAGACGAACAACCTCGTCCGTCGCCTGACGGAATCTCCCTTTGTACTCTTTCGTTTGTCGGCGCCAGCTGGCCCGCTGCACATCGTGGCTCATCTCAGCATCTTGAAGTTGCTTCTGGAGGTCAGAGACCTTCTGTGACCATTTTTGTTCATCATCAACCCATGCCAGGAGCCGGGACGAGTTTCCTTCTAACTGGCCGATCTTCCTCTTCGCAGCTGATAGCTCCACCTTAAGGGCACTGATCTTGGCTTCTTGAGCCCAAGTTCGGTCGCTGGCACTCTTCTTACATTCCTCGAGCTCCTTTGTGAAGTTCGCCTTCCTCCGACTGTAATCCATGATTGCCTTCACTTGGAGACTCCTGAAGTGGGTGGCCTCAGCGGCGGCTTCGGAATAGCATTTTCTTGACTTGCGGAGCTCATCCTCCGACTTCTTCAACTTCTTCATCAGATGGAGGACCTCCTTTTTCAGCCGCTGGACAGCCGACTTCAGTGGGACCCCCAGGGGCAAGGGGAGTGCTTCAGCAGGGCACTGCCATCGGAAGATGCAGCTCATTTCAGGAAGAAAGGCAGAAAGGAGGAGGAGGGGGAAGGAGAGGCCATCCACAATAAGAAATCTGACTTTATTGATTAATTTTGAAGACAAACGGAAAGGAAATATGGCGACAAAAGAAAGACACAAGATCGGAGGTCTCAGACCTCGGGGGCAGGGGGTGGAGAGCTCGGCGCGGGGGGTGCGACTGCGGTGGCGGCGGACGAAGGGTCGGCCTCGTCTTCAGACTCCTCCAGAAAGTCGAGATCAAGGTCGGGGTATCTGCTGGCCACCCTCTCTCGGCAGAGCTCGAACCCCTTGGTGAATGCCTCCAGGCCGAACTGGACGTTCAGTTCCCTCATCTTCGCGGAGGCCTTGAACTCCTCCACCGTAAGGGTCCTGGCCTCCGAGACCAGAACCGAAGTTTGCTCGACCAAATGGACGACCTCGGCCTCCGCCTTCCTCGCCGATTCCTCCAAGCTTCGTCTCTCCTCCTCCCAGGCTTGTCTTTCCTCTTCCCGGGCTTGCCTCTCTCTCTCCAGGGCCTCTTGGAGGGTGGCTACTTCGGCCATCTTCGCTTGAAGGCGAGCAACCTCGGCCTGGCGGCGCTCCTCCACCTGAAGAAGGTCCCTTCTCATGCGGCTCGATGCCTCGACATAGGCGAAGAGCTGGTGCCCAATCTACAAGGATGGGAAGAGAATCACCACAAAGGCCGAGTGACCATGCAAATAAACATCCGCTTACCTCAAGGAAGGACCCCAAAGAGTCCCAAGCCCGCTGCTCGGGATCGGCGCGGTCGATCCTCTCCACGACATCGGACATAATGCAGCCATCGAGCAGCCGCCTGATCAGATCTTTGTCATTGAAGGGGTTCTCTGATCCCCCCTCGGATCAGACGGACTCGTCTACAGCAGCTCGGTGGCTGCTCGCCCTGCGAGCCATCGATTTCCTCCTTCTCTCCACGGCGGGTGCCTCCGTGGGACGAGCCCCCGGGACGGGGGCCCCAGTCGGCGGGCTCCTTGAGGAGGCCGGGGGACCGCTGGCTCGGCATCCGAAGGAATGTCGATGGCCGGGGTCGCCTGGACGGGCGCGGCCAAGCTCGTCTCCTCCGCCCTGGCCCTCTTCGCCGATCCGGAGGCCATCGCGCCCTTCCTCTTCTGAGCTCTCATAGCCTTGGCGAGCATCCGCGTGGCTTCGGGGTCTATTGCTAAAAAAAAAAAAAAAAAAAAAAACAACAGGAAAAGAAAAGAAGAAAAAGAAGCGACACCGATCAGTCCGGAGTCAAAAAAAAAAAAAAAAAAAAAAGAAGAGAGAGAGAAAGAAAGGGGAAGAAAAGAGCGGGAAGGAAAAAATAAAGAAGAAGGCAAGAAAAGGAAAGATAAATACTTGCTGGATCCTGAGGACTCAGGCCGATGTTGAAAAGAAGCTGCTCCCTCAGAAGATTAGGAAGGGAAGGAGCGGGGTAACTTAGAAGCTTCTGGGCGGCCTGGAGGTCGTCCTCTTCCAGGCCGGGAGCCCGGCGGACGGAATCCCTCAGGGACCCCCAAGGGGGCAGGCCCAGTTCCAAGGTCGGGCAGTAGACAAAGAGAAATTTCCCCTTCCAATTGTGAATCGAAGAAGGGGTGCCCTTCAGCAACCCTTTCTTACCGAACTGGGGGGAGAAGTACCACCAGTCCTTCGCTGAAGGATGGCGTTTGAAAGTGTAAAAATGCCTGAATAAGGAGAGGGACGGCTGGACCTCGGCTATGTGGCAGAGAGAGAGAAACCCTATCAAGAACCTAAAGGAATTCAGGGCCACGGAGGCGAGGAAAATGTCCAAAAAGCGGAAGAAGGCAGCAACAAAGACAGAAAGCGGAAGCCGGAGTCCGGCACGAAATGCCTCCTGATACAAACAAAAGCGACCAGGAGGGGGAGTGCTGGCCCGGTCAGAGGGGCCAGGTAGCTCCAGGTCATACTCCGGAGGAACCCCGTACCGAGCCCTTATCAGAAGGAGTTCATCCGGAGTCGACGAACATGGAATGGCGCCCGGTGCAAAAACGGGCGGGGCCCTGCCCCGGATGCGGGTTCGTCCGCAGAGACAGGGACCTGGTGGTTCGAAGCAGAAGAACTCTCAGAACTGACGGGGGCAGAAGAGTCGGAAGACATTTTGGGCAGTTCCGGAGGGAGAACCTAAAGGATCCTAGAAAGGCAGACCGAAAGGGGAACGAGACGCCGAAGGCCAACTCAGAAGAAGACACAAAAGTGATGAAAAGAGGAGAAGCCCCTAGGCGGTAAGAAGAAGGTTGGCACTAACCTATATTGCTCTGGGGACCTGGGGAGTGAGAAGCAAAGGTGCCTACGGCTCGAGAAGACGTTCACTAGAGCAGGCTCTCGAAGAGAAGACAGACGCCAGCAAAAAATCAGAAATGGAGTAGACGCCTGAAGGGGGGAGGACGGGTTTAAATAGACCCTGGGATCCGGCGCCATAATGATCGCGAATCCCCCCAGGACAGTCCACACCCGACACGTGTCCCACTCCCCCTGGCAGGCGGCTAAAAGCAGCTGACGGTTGGCAGGACCATAATTGCACCGTACCTAGGCCAGTGTACCTATGGGATTTTCGAAGCGTCCCCTCGTACCGCTCCAATTCGAAAAGACTCCGGCACGCGCTCATTTAATGCCAAAATATCTGGAGGCGGCAGTGCGCAAAATTCGAAGAGACGGTTCCGACTGTATCCACCTTTCTCTCTGTGTACTTCCTTCGCTTGAAGTTCAAACTCGAAAGTGGGGGGACTGGTGTTGGGTATAAAATACCCACAGCCGAAATCCTCGACGGAATCAACTTCGAGCGGCACAGCTCCGCCTGGGCTCCTACGGGAGCCGGGCTCCACCACCGACATCAGCACAGCTCCGCCCGGGCTCCTACGGGAGCTGGGATCCACCGCCAACATCAGCATAGATCCGCCCGGACTCCTACGGGAGCCGGGCTCCGCTATCGATAGCAGTACAGCTCCGCCCGGACTCCTACGGGAGTCGGGCTCCGACCTCAACATCAGCTGCTGGTAAGCTTCATCCGGAACCCTACGGGAGCCGGACTTCACCTTTAACTTTGGTTGCAGCGCAGCTCCGCCCGGACTCCTACGGGAGCCGGGCTCCACCACCGACTTCGAGCAGCACAGCTCCGCCCGGACTCCTACGGGAGCCGGGCTCCACCACCGACTTCGAGCAGCACAGCCCCGCCCGGACTCCTACGGGAGCCGGGCTCCACCACCGACATCAGCACAGCTCCGCCCGGGCTCTTACGGGAGCTGGACTCCACCGCCAACATCAGCATAGATCCGCCCGGACTCCTACGGGAGCTGGGCTCCGCCATCGATAGCAGTACAGCTCCGCCCGGACTCCTACGGGAGCCGGGCTCTGACCTCAATATCAGCTGCTGGTAAGCTTCGTCCGGACCCCTACGGGAGCCGGACTTCACCTTTAACTTTGATTGCAGCGCAGCTCCGCCCGGACTCCTACGGGAGTCGGGCTCCACCGCCGACAGCAAGCGCAGCTCCGCCCGGACTCCTACGGGAGCCGGGCTCCACCGCCGACAGCAAGCGCAGCTCCGCCCGGACTCCTACGGGAGCCGGGCTCCACCGCCGACAGCGATGCAGCTCTGCCCCAACTCCTACGGGAGCCGGGCTCCACCGTCGACAGCAGCGCAGCTCCGACCGGATTCCTACGGGAGCCGGGCTCCGTGATGTTCAAATCTTAAAATTTGTAAATAAAACCGCAAGCGCACGGTGTGCAGAGTAGCACGACCAGCGAGTACGGGTCGATCCCACAGAGACTTGGTTTTAAAAATGATTTTCAAATCTATGCTCAAGTGAGCTTTAACAAAAATCGAAAGTCGAAAGTTGTTTGCTAAAGACAATAAGACTAAGGATCTAGGGTTTTTGAATCCACTAGATCTAGATTAGGGAATTCTACCTAAAATTTTTCTTATTGATCCTAACGACTACTCCTCTTGTCTTTCCCAAGCATAGATTATGAAGGGACTAAGGCCCAACGATAACCTATCAAGATTCTTTACAGGGGAGTAGTAACTAGGATCCCTTAGGGTTTTCTCCTCCTATGCACTGAATCAAGCATGAACTATGAAGGGACTCTGACCCAACTGTAGTTCATCAAAAATTCTTGGCAAAAGAGGAAGAAAAAGAAACCCTAAGAAAAAGAAAGAACCCTATGTAAAATCCCTACTCATGATCTAGCTTCATCGCAAACCCTAGAAGGGATGCTTAGCTAGACATGATCTAAATCTACTTACAAAATTTAAATACAGAAAAATAAACTACCCTAATTTCATAAATTAAACTATCCTAATTGCATAAATTTAAACTGCATAATTTAAACTAACCTAATTGCATAAAATTAAATTGCATAAATTAAACTATCCTAATTGCAAGAAAAATAAATTGCATAATGTAAAGAGATGAAATTGCATAAAAAGAAGATTTTATATATAAAAAAAATTTATTACAAAAACCTCAAAGCTCAAGGCTTGAAAAGAGAGCTAAAAACCCCACTATCTAGGGTTACAAGCTTGATCGGAAGGAAGAATACATAAAACAAGGGCCTTTGGGGGCTTTTTATAGGCATTTGGGGGTTATAAGGTTTTCAAAACTTCCGATGTGGGACTAAGAGGTTTTAGGGGGTTTATGGTGCGCCGATGGGTCCATGGTCCATGCGCCTGTTGCTGTGGACCAGGCGGCTAACCAGATCACCAAATCAGTTGATTTTTGATCAATTTTGATCTGATTTGACTCGGGTTTGACCCAATTGAGTCTTCTTTCTTCATTCTTCAATTCCTGGGTCAATTTAACTCCGTTTTGCATAAAATTTGCGCCGTTGGAATCCTCTTTCCTTGTTCTTTCTATTGATGATCTCTTCTTCTGCAAAATATAATAACAAGTATCAATTTCTTAATAAAGTTAGATAATTTAGATATTAATTGATACTTTTTATGTCAATTTGTGACATAAATCACACCCCCCAACTTAATCATTGCTAGTCCCTTAGCAATGTACCAAAATAAGATCATATTCCAAAAAGATCCTTCCTTTGCAAATTAATTTAAGATCGAAATTCAAGAAATTTTCTAGTATTACTAAGTAATGAGCTTCGAATTAGAATCGGTAGTCAGTCTACTTAGAAGCTTTCTTAGAGTACACTTAAAGTTTTATAGCACTTGTGTGAGTGATAATTAACTTAGTATTTCAGTATTAACTTGTACAGGCCAATTGTATCATTTTTCATAACTTAGTTCGATTAATTTTCTATACACCCCAGATTAAACAAAGAACTAAGGTAGCTTTCACACTGTTTTTTTTTTTTTTTTTTTTTTTTTTTTTTTTTTGCTGAGCATCCTGGCCTTCCCACCACCGTTTGACGCGAATCTCAACACTTGACTTAGGTGAAGAGACCCGGTTACTAGGTTTAGGACAATCCACATTTACTCTATGTTTTGCATTTTATTTCAGGCAGGTAGCTCTTTCCTTAAATTCAAATTTCTTCAATTGGGGTGTAGAGAAAATTATCTAATTTAAATAATACTCAAATCCTTAATTGGCCTTACAATTAACACCTACTTTACCTTGTTAGTGTGCATGTGCAATTGGAAGTGCTAATAGTCTTTAAATGACCTAAGCCACCAAGAGTCTAACCAGCTAATCTTCTCCGTGACTCACTACATTAGCAAATACTTTCTAACTTACTCTTATTTCTTTTATAGATTAATTTATTTCATATATATATATATAATATTTTTATTATTATTATTTTTTTTTTTTTACATAATATATTAAATGCAAGAAATAACTCATAGTGGAAGGAAAAGGAAATGATAACACCTGATTTTGTTCAAGCTCTCCCCTCAACTTGACCGACATTGTCCCCAATGGAGTTTATCTAATTTATTTGTCCTAAGCAAACTGAAAACAAAGAAAGCATTAGAAATTAAATAAGCTGGGTTGCCTCCCAGAAGCGCTAAGTTTTATGTCTTCAGCCAGACCAAACCTCGAAGCAACTTAATCAGAATAAGTTGGTTCATAAAGAACCATGGCATCTTCAACAGTCTTGACAGGTAATTCCAAGAATGGTTTTAATCGTTGACCATTAACTTTAAAGATAACACCATTACTTGGGTTTTCAATCTCAACAGCTCCGTGTGAAAAAACTTCCTTTACTAAAAATGGTCCTGTCCATCTAGACCTAAGCTTTCCTGGAAACAGATGTAATCTAGAGTTATATAAGAGCACCTTTTGTCCGATATTGAAAGTTTTTCTTATAATTGATTGATCATGAAATGCTTTGGTTCGTTCCTTGTATATCCTTGCATTTTCATAGGCTTCATTTCTAAGTTCTTCTAATTCATTCAATTGAAGCTTCCTATGGTTTCCAGCATCGTTCAAATTTGTATTTAGTTGTTTGATGGCCCACATGGCTTTGTGTTCTATCTCAATAGGCAAGTGACATGGTTTACCAAACACAATCCTATAAGGAGACATTCCTAGATTGGTCTTGAAAGCGGTTCGGTATGCCCAAAGTGCATCAATTAATTTTAAAGACCAATCCTTTCTATTGGCATTAACAGTTTTTTCCAGGATCTGTTTGATTTGTCGGTTTGACACTTCAACTTGCCCACTAGTTTGAGGATGATATGGTGTGGCCAATTTGTGGGTGACATTATACTTTTTCATCAATGTTGGAAAAGGTCGGTTACAAAAATGGGTTCCCCGATCACTAATGATTGCCCTAGGAATACCGAAATGGGAGAGAATATTTTCTTTAAGAAACTTAATGACCATTTTGCTATCGGGTGTTCTACATGCAATTGCTTCTACCCATTTTGAAACATAATCAACTGCTACTAGAATATATTCATTTCCAAAGGAATTTGGAAATGGTCCCATGAAATCGATCCCCCAAAACATCAAAAACTTCAACTACCAAGATTGGGTTGAGTGGCATCATGTGTCGCTTGGCGATTCGGCCCATTTTCTGACATTGAGCACAATTTTTACAATATTCGTGAGCATCCTTAAACAAATTGGGCCAATAAAAATCACATTGGAGAACCTTAGCAGCAGTTTTCTTAGACGCGAAGTGACCCCCACATGCTTGATCATGACAAAAAGATAAAATATTCATGACTTCGTTATCTGGGATACACCTTCTAATAATTTGATCAGGACATTGTTTAAAAAGATAAGGATCATCCCAAATGAAATACTTCACTTGGGCAAAGAATTTATATTTATCCTGCTTAGTCCAATGAGAAGGTATCTTACCTATGGCTAAATAATTTACAATATCAGCAAACCAAGGTACAGCAGACACAGACATGAGTTGCTCATCTGGAAAAGATTCATTGATGGGTGGTTCACTAGATGGTGCGACTGGAATTCGGGACAAATGATCTGCTACAACGTTCTCAGTGCCTTTCTTGTCCCTAATTTCTAGGTCAAATTCTTGAAGGAGCAAAATCCATCTGATTAAACGTGCCTTGGCATCCTTCTTTGCTAGGAGATGTCTAATGGCTGAGTGATCGGTGTAAACAATGGTGTGGGTCCCAACCAAATAAGATCTAAATTTCTCTAAAGCAAAGACAACAGCAAGGAACTCCTTCTCAGTTGTGGTGTAGTTAAGCTGCGCATCATTTAAGGTTTTACTTGCATAATATATCACTCTAGGCAGCTTATTTATTCGTTGACCTAAGATTGCGCCCACAACATGATCGGACGCATCACACATTAATTCAAATGGTTCAGACCAGACAGGAGGATGAATGATTGGAGCTGATACAAGTGCATTTTTTAGAAATTCAAAGGATTCCAAGCACTCATGAGTAAATTCAAATTTAGTATCCTTTGCCAAAAGATTAGTCAGTGGACGTGCTACTTTGCTAAAGTTGGCAATAAACCTTCTATAGAATCCAGCATGACCTAAAAATGAACGTATTTCTTTCACAGATTTAGGTGGTGGAAGACTTGCAATTAGATCTATTTTGGCCTTGTCCACTTCAATCCCCTTTTTAGAAATGACATGGCCAAGAACTATTCCCTGTTTGACCATAAACTGACATTTTTCCCAGTTGAGAACTAGGTGCTTCTCCTTACATCGTTCTAGAACTAATTGCAGGTGATTCAGACATTCGGAGAAGGTTAGACCAAAAACAGAAAAGTCATCCATAAAAATTTCTAGAAATCGTTCTATCATATCTGAAAATATGCTGATCATGCATCTCTGAAAGGTTGCCGGTGCATTACATAGTCCAAAGGGCATTCGTCTATAGGCAAAAGTACCAAATGGACAGGTGAATGTAGTCTTTTCTTGATCTTCAGTGGCTATGGGGATCTGGTTGTAACCGGAGTATCCATCAAGAAAACAGTAAAACTCTTGTCCGGCTAGTCTTTCCAACATTTGATCAATAAATGGCAAAGGAAAGTGATCTTTCCTTGTCGCAGCATTCAACTTTCTATAGTCTATACAGACCCTCCATCCCGTTTGGGTCCTAGTTGGGATAAGTTCGTTTGCATCATTTTGGACCACTGTTACCCCAGATTTCTTGGGTACTACTTGAACTGGGCTTACCCAAGAGCTATCAGAAATAGGATAAATTATTCCACTATCTAGGAGTTTCAGAATCTCCTTTTTAACTACATCCTTCATAACTGGATTAAGCCTTCTTTGGGCTTCTCTTGTTGGTTTAGCCTCTTCCTCTAAGTATATTCTATGTTGAACTATAGAAGGGCTTATTCCTTTGATATCTGCTATGGTCCAACCTATTGCCTCTTGATTTGCTTTTAGAACTGACAATAACTCCTCCTCTTGCTTGGGATCTAGGTCTGATGCAATAATTACAGGCAAAGTTTCTTTGGGTCCTAGATATGCATACTTGAGATGTTCTGGGAGGGGCTTCAGTTCTAAAATGGGTGCTTCCTCTATCGATGGTTTAGGTGATGAGTTCACCATCTCAATGATTGGTTCAGTAGGAAGTGTCGATTCCTGATTAATCTGATTTTCTTTAAGTATTTCATTGACATCCTCAGACTCATGGATTAACCAGGGGTTAGACTCTAGGTCGACTTCATCATCACTAATGTCAATGGATTCATAAATACCATCTTGGACTACATTGACATCAGCATGAGAAGAGGATTCCTGTTCTAAGTTAAAAACATTAAGCTCAATGGTCATATTCCCAAAGGATAACTTCATTAGACCATTTCGACAATTGATTTCAGCATTGGCCGTAGCTAAGAATGGTCTTCCTAAAATGACAGGTATATGTCCTTTAGGATTCGCAACTAGCTCAGTCTCTAAAACAATAAAATCTACAGGAAAAATAAAATTTTCAACCTTTATCAGAACATCCTCGACCATTCCCTTAGGGATCCTGAGAGATCTATCGGCTAACTGTAATGTGATCCCAGTAGGTTGAAGTTTTTCTAATCCTAGTTGTTCATACACCGAATATGGAAGGATATTCACACTAGCTCCTAGATCTAGCAAGGCCTTTTTTATATTGGTTTCTCCAATAACACAAGAAATTGTTGGAGCTCCAGGGTCCTTATATTTAATTGGCACATGGCTAGATAGGTATGAACTGACACTTGCAGCCAAAAATGCTTTCTTTGGTACATTAGTGGTCCTTTTCCTAGTGCAGAGATCTTTTAAAAATTTGGCATAAGTTGGAACCTGATGGATTATATCTAAAAGAGGAATATTAACTTGGACTTGTTTAAATACCTCTAAAATTTTGTCTAAATGTTCAGATTTATTGGATTTCAGTCTGTTTGGAAAAGGAGCTCTAGGACTTTTAAGTACTGGACTAGGTGAATTTTCAGTTTCTGGTGCTTGAGGTTGAAAGGTAGTAGTTTTAGAAGGTGACTCGGCAGATGAGTCATCTATATCATCAAGTGCAACTACCTTATTGTCTATTTGTTTTCCTGATCTTAAGGTATGAATGGCATTTATACCATTAACTTGGTTTCCTTGTTGGGGTCGTGGACCATTTTGGTTCCTAGGATTTGGCTCATGTTGGCTAGGTAACCTACCATGTTCTCGTTCACTAATGGTCGAAGCCAGCTGACTTACTTGCATTTCCAGACGGGCTATAGCTTGGGTGTTATTATTTATGAGTTGACCCGTAGTTTGCATAAAGCTGGTATGTGTTTTCATCATGGCTTCTAGGCTTTTCTCTAAAGAGGTAATTTTCTTGTCATTATCATGGAAGCCTGGCGGGTTGTTCATTACTGGGTTGGACCTTAGATTTTGCTGATTGAAATTTGGATTGCCTACATTAGGATTCTGGGACCATGAGAAATTCGGGTGATTCCTCCAACCTGGGTTATATGTGGGTGCATAAGGATTGTTCAATGGTCCTTGATAGGTGGCATTCACCTGTGCACACTCATTCGAGTAGGAACATTCTTCTAAGACATGGTCTGGTGCATTGCACCCTTTACACATGGGTGCAGATATTTGATTTACATTGGCTGGTCTCTGTAATTCTAAGGCTTCCAATCTACGTGTTAAGGTTGCAATCTTGGCCTCTGATGCTAGGGTTGGTTGAATTTGATGCATTCCTCCTCTTGAAGGTGTAGCTTTATCAGGTTCCCTAGTTGTTTCCCACTGTAATTTTTCTCGGCTAGGTCTTCTAAGAATTGCCAAGCTTCAGTAGTTTCTTTGTCCATAAATTGGCCTTGGCACATGGACTCTAGCATGGTTCTTGAGTTTGAATCTAACCCCTCATAGATGATCTGGCATAGTCTCCAAGTTTCTATTCCATGGTGTGGGCATTGGGTCAAAAGATTCTTGAAACGATCAAAGTACTTCCAAAATGATTCACCAGCTAGTTGGTAAAATTGATTTATTTCATTCCTAATCCTAGCTGTTTTATGATGGGGGAAATATTTTTTTAAAAATGTTCTCACAAAGCCCTCCCAGGTAGTGACAGAATAGTTTGGCAGACTATAAAGCCACTTCTTAGCATTGTCCTTAAGGGCAAAGTTGATTAATCTAAGTTTGACCTCATCCTCTGTTAATTGCAGTTTCATGGTTGCACATACCTCCTCAAATTCTCTAATAAATATATAAGCATCCTCTAATCCTGTGAATTTTGGAAGCATATTTATGATTTGAGGTTTGATTTCAAAATTGTTAGCTGTGGGTTGTGGCAACCTGATACAAGATGGTTGGATGGAGCCAACTGGATAACACTAATCCTTAAGGGTCATGGGTTGGATTGGTTCAGCCATTGGAACAACAGGAATTGACTCAATTCTAACTAGACGACCCGACACTCTTCTCCACACACGAAGTGTACGGTTCTCAATGTTTATACAATTTTTTTTTTTTTTTAATAAAATTTTTATGTATAAGGAAAAGAAAGAAAAGAGAAAAAGTTCTAAAGAGAAGATCCTAAGGAGTCCTAAATCTAAAGAAAAGTAACCAAATTAATTTAAATTTTAAATTTTTTTTTTTTTTTCAAACAAGTGAATCAATAAATTAAACTCAATCTATCCTAGGGTTAACCTAAATCTAGACAGCTCCTAACTGTTCCAAGATGACCCTTCAAACCTTCCAAGTGGAGATTGATCAACTAGTTAGCCAGGTAAGTATAAGAGGTGGGAGGTTCACTCATCGTTGCCTTTCTAGACACCAAACGAGTTGGCCAGGCCAGCAACTGAACCAATTTAACAAACCACCCTCAGGGACTTGCCTAGACACCAACTAATCAAACAACTCAAACTTGGTAGAACTCTTAGGGTTCCTTGTCCTATTGAGCTCGAATTCCTTAAGGTTGACGTCTAATTGATTTTAAGATTAAAAGTCTAGGTAATGCAATATGATGGAGATGGTTTTTGGGCTAAGGAAGGGTAATGAAATCCCCACCTTATCTTGTTAATGGGTTGATGCCCTTAGATTAATTATGAAAATACAAATACAAATAAACAAGATGACCAAGAATGTAAAAGATTTTAATTTAGAATTTTTTTTTTTATTTTGATATTTTACTTCACGATTATGAAATGTCTTTTGTTTTGTTTTATATATATTTTTTTTTTGTGATTAAGTAAATTCAAATGATTAGGTCTAAAAGCAAAAGTAATTAACTAAAAATAATAAAAGAGAAATTAGAAGCGTACCTGAGTTTTCCAGCAATCACCAACTAAATATAGAAACCTAAAGAAAAAAAAAGAGAGTTATAACGCACGAAGAACAAATATTTGAAAATACTTTAAAACGCCAAATCCCCGGCAACGGCGCCAAAAACTTGATGTTCAAATCTTAAAATTTGTAAATAAAACCGCAAGCGCACGGTGTGCAGAGTAGCACGACCAGCGAGTACGGGTCGATCCCACAGAGACTTGGTTTTAAAAATGATTTTCAAATCTATGCTCAAGTGAGCTTTAACAAAAATCGAAAGTCGAAAGTTGTTTGCTAAAGACAATAAGACTAAGGATCTAGGGTTTTTGAATCCACTAGATCTAGATTAGGGAATTCTACCTAAAATTTTTCTTATTGATCCTAACGACTACTCCTCTTGTCTTTCCCAAGCATAGATTATGAAGGGACTAAGGCCCAACGATAACCTATCAAGATTCTTTACAGGGGAGTAGTAACTAGGATCCCTTAGGGTTTTCTCCTCCTATGCACTGAATCAAGCATGAACTATGAAGGGACTCTGACCCAACTGTAGTTCATCAAAAATTCTTGGCAAAAGAGGAAGAAAAAGAAACCCTAAGAAAAAGAAAGAACCCTATGTAAAATCCCTACTCATGATCTAGCTTCATCGCAAACCCTAGAAGGGATGCTTAGCTAGACATGATCTAATTCTACTTACAAAATTTAAATACAGAAAAATAAACTACCCTAATTTCATAAATTAAACTATCCTAATTGCATAAATTTAAACTGCATAATTTAAACTAACCTAATTGCATAAAATTAAATTGCATAAATTAAACTATCCTAATTGCAAGAAAAATAAATTGCATAATGTAAAGAGATGAAATTGCATAAAAAGAAGATTTTATATATAAAAAAAAATTATTACAAAAACCTCAAAGCTCAAGGCTTGAAAAGAGAGCTAAAAACCCCACTATCTAGGGTTACAAGCTTGATCGGAAGGAAGAATACATAAAACAAGGGCCTTTGGGGGCTTTTTATAGGCATTTGGGGGTTATAAGGTTTTCAAAACTTCCGATGTGGGACTAAGAGGTTTTAGGGGGTTTATGGTGCGCCGATGGGTCCATGGTCCATGCGCCTGTTGCTGTGGACCAGGCGGCTAACCAGATCACCAAATCAGTTGATTTTTGATCAATTTTGATCTGATTTGACTCGGGTTTGACCCAATTGAGTCTTCTTTCTTCATTCTTCAATTCCTGGGTCAATTTAACTCCATTTTGCATAAAATTTGCGCCGTTGGAATCTCTTTCCTTGTTCTTTCTATTGATGATCTCTTCTTCTGCAAAATATAATAACAAGTATCAATTTCTTAATAAAGTTAGATAATTTAGATATTAATTGATACTTTTTTTGTCAATTTGTGACATAAATCACTCCGCTTTCAGTATCAACTGCTGGTAAGCTCCATCCGGACTCCTACGAGAGCTGGACTTCACCTTTAATTTCAAATCGCAGGAGGACTTCGCCCGTGCTCTTAAGGGAGCCGAGCTTCATCTCCGACGCCAACGACTACAGCCGCAAGCAGACCCCGCCCGGACTCCTACAAGACCCGGGTTCCGCCCGCAACTTCGGCTCCGAGGGGGTTCCGCCCGGACTCCCCCGGGAGTAGGGCTCCACCCACGACCCCAACCGCCAGGAGGACCTCTCCCGGACCTCAGCAGAAATCGGGTTCCGGCCGCTGCCGAGTTTCAATCGACAGATCCATGCCCCCTGACAGGCCACCAAAACGACCACGACCCTGCTCCACTTCCTGCGGCGGACTCCACGCAGTTCCATCATTCCCTGACAGGCCGCAGTAACCATCACCGCCCTGCTCCACTTCCTGTGGCGGATTTCGCACAGCTCCACTATCCCCTGGCAGGCCACAATAACGGCCACGAACCTGCTCCACCTCCTGCGACGGATACCATGCGATTCCCCTATCCGCTGGCAAGTCACGACAACGGACGCTGCTCCACCCCTCATAACAAATTCCACGTGGCGGGCCGCGGTGATGGCCACGTGTCTGCTCCACCATCTTTCGCAATCAGTTCCCCTGATCATGGGCGGCCCACTACCAGGTGGTTACAAACATCGCCATCAATCCGTTGCCTCCTCCGCCTATAAAAGGGAGACCCAGATACGTTATTCTTTAAGCTCATTTTCCTTATCTCAAAACTCTGCTAAACTCTCCGTTCGAGCACTCCATTCTTGTTGAGGCAGAGAACTGACTTGAGCGTCGGAGGGTCTTGCCAGAGCAACCCCACCTCCGATTTAGACTTCCCTTGCAGGTCCCGGCGGCGACCGCGGCTTCCCCGACTCCAGCTTCTCCGGCGCAAGCGGATTTTTGCACCAACATGATCCAAAACTGTAAGTATCCAATAATTGAAACCCAATAAATCTAATTCATTTAGGTTATTAGTAGATAATTAATTCAAATTAATCTTATTAAATAAATAATTCAAGTAGAAAGAAGAAATTGGGTTTAACCATATGCTAACAAGATTATCCTGAACCTAATAAGATTTCTCTAAACCCAATTGAAACTTCACAGGCTCAATTGCTTATTCCAGATCTAATCCCTTTGTTGTGTGTCTCCATAGGTTCAATTCTATTTGGTAGTAAGATATATCATGATCTTTATCATAGTATCATTGAAACTCTATTCAATGGGTCAGAATGATTTTACTCTAACTCATTAAGGATTGTCGATCTTGAGCAACCCTAGTGAGCTCTCACAATCCACCAGTGACACCTAGCAGTATGTAGTAGCAATTCAGTAGAAATAAAATAGAATCTCAAGATGTAGTTTTCATATGATTCAGTCCCTTTATCGTGAGTTCGACTAGATGGTAGGTCATGGATAAATCGTCAAACCTCATAATCAATCATATGATAGATTCGATTAGCACAAGTCCAATTATGATCTTCATAAATTTTTTTTTCGTCAATCATATTGCTATGGCCATAGACTCTCAGACTTAGTTACTCAAATTTTATAGGACTACTCTTCTTGATCAAGATCGATAGATTTCATCTAGATGCACATCCTACTCCTACAGTGGACCAACTATCGACAACATCCACTACAAGATCTCAAGGCATATTTATGTGTTAGTCAAATTTTAGCAGTCTCACTACGAGCAATCATACCATCGTAGGTCAAAAGATCATTCACCCAATTACAGCATCAAGATGATCATTGACGATTGATTAAAAATCTAAGTGATCTCTCATATGATCATACTCAATACTAGTTGTTCTCTAACAACTACCAGCACTTGTCGCTTAGTGTCTCTATACTGCAGATCAGAGACTCATCTACCTCGAAGAAAGTGATCTGTGCATCGATCTATCTTGATTGATCATCATCTTTATGATGACATTATAACTGGGAGCATTTAAGAATGAATTATACATGCCTCTAATTCTCAACATCTTGAGAATGTGTATCGAAAGTATTAATTCCATAATGATTCAAAGATACATCACACTTGAATAAAAATAAAACTTACTCTTTTATTGATCAAATTAATATTTTAAGTATAAAATTATGCCTTAGAGTTATTATAATGTGTCAGCCATATTGGCTTCTATGACATACATCCAACAATCTTTCACTTGGACCAAAGTCAATTGGCCACTAATTTAAGTCCCATCTTCTTAAGATGGACTTCTATCTTTAGCTGGCTTAATTGCTTTTTCAGTGAAGTCTACTCTTCATACCTCGACATTTTTTTTTGAGATAGTCATGTATGATATGAAACTGTCGCTTAATGTGCATCGAAATTTGATGAGATCTTGGCTCCTTAACAAGTGCTATGGCTCCATTATTGTCGCAACAAAGTGGTATGACATTCGACGTCATTACCCGAAGCTCTATGATGAATTTTTTGAATCAGAAGACTTCCTTTACAGCATTCGAAGTAGTGACATATTCAGCTTCTATGGTTGAGTCTGCTATGATGGGTTGCTTGAAAACTTCCAGCTGACTATGCCACCATTGCATATGAATACATATCCTTATGTAGACTTTCAATCATCAAATCAGACATAATGTCTGAATCAGTATATCCCTCGACTTACAACTCAGAACCTTCTCCAAAAATCAAAAATAAATCTTTAGTTCTTCTTAAGTACTTAAGAATGTTCTTTAAGCTATCCGGTGCTCCTTGTTTGGATTCGACTAATACCTGCTCGTGACACTCACAATTATGGCAATATCAAGTCGAATACACAGCATGGCATACATGAGACTTTCTATGGTCAAGGCATAAGGAATCTTATTCATGCACTGAACTCCCTCAGATGTAGCCAGACACATTATCTTGGAAAGACAAATACCATGCCTAAGAGGTAGCAGTCCTCTTTTAGAGTTTTTCATACTGAACCTTTTCAGCACTTTTTCTATGTACAATTTTTGTGACAAGCCTAGTATTTTTTTAGATCTATTCCTATAGATCTTTATTCTAAAAATATAGAATACTTTTTCTAGATCTTTTATGAAAAATTTCTTGGACAACTATATTTTGATCGAGGTTAGTGTGGGAATATCATTCCAATGAGGAGAATATCATGACATACCATACAAGGAATGTTATTACACTCCCACTGATCCTTTGGTATACATAGGATTCCTCTTCATTTTTGATGAAACCAAACGATTTGATTGCATCATCAAAATAAAAATTTTAACTTTGAGAAGCTTGCTTTAATCCATATATGGACCTTTGCAGCTTGTAGACTCAATGATCACCATTATCTGATATAAAACTCAAAGACTGCTCCATATAGATATCTTCCTTAAGATATCTATTTAGGAAAGTAATTTTCACATCTATCTGCCAGATTTCATAATCATAATAGGCTGCAACAGCAAACAGAATATGGATGAATTTCAACATGGCTATGGATGAGAAGGTTTTTTGATAGTCAGTGTCTTCGCATTGACTATAACCTTTTATCACAAGCTTAGCTTTATAGGTCTCTATCTTATCATCTGCACCTATTTTTCTTTTATAGATCATTTACACCCAATGGGTACTATACCTTTGGGTGGATCCACTAAAGTCCATACTTGGTTCGAATATATTGGATCAATTTTTGACTTCATTGCATCTAACCATTTCTCAAAATTGATATCGGACATCATCTCGTCAAAGGTATTAGGATTATCTCTATGACCCTTATCTTTCATAAGAAATATTTTTTCTACTTCCTCCATAAGCATACGCATGTACCTTTCAGAAGGACAAGAGATCCTGTTAAATCTAAGAGGTGGTGGAGGAACATCAACTACTAGCTCATGAATAATAGATTCCTGAGGATCCATAGCTCTTTGCTTATTAGAGATCTTCTCTTCAAGCTCAACTAACCTTTCACTTCCATCATCCTAGATAAATTATTCTTCTAGGAATATGGTATTCTAACTCATAATCATATTATGGTGTGGTGGAAAGTAGTAGTATCCCATTGATTCTTTTGGATACCCAACAAAATGAGCTATTACAGATCTATCCTCTAATTTATTACCCATCTATCTTTTAACATATGCCGAACATCTCCAAGTCTTTAAATAACTTAGACTCAATTTCTTACCTTGCCATATCTCATATGGTGTGGTAGGAACAGATTTTGATAGAACCCTATTCAATAGGTGAATTATAGTTAATAAAGTATGTCCTCAAAGATATAAAGATAAATCAGTGAAGCTAATCATGGATCTGACCATATCTAATAGGATCATATTCTTCTTTTCGGATACCCCATTGAGCTGAGGTGCTTCAGGAGGAGTCCATTGAGAGACTATACCATTATCCTTAAGATATCTAAAAAATTTTGACTAAGGTATTCACCTCCTCGATCAGATCAAAGACCTTAATGGATTTGCCTGTTTGTTTCTCTACTTTGTTTCTAAATTTTTTAAAGACTTCAGACTTATGTTTCATCAAATATATATACTCGTACCATGATAGATCATTGATAAAGATGATGAAGTAGCTATAACCATCCCTGACCTGCACATCAAATGGCCCACACACGTCAGTGTGCATTAGGATAAGTAACTCAATGGCCCTTTCTCCATGTCCCACAAACAATAATTTGATCATTTTTCTTTGAAGTTAAGATTCATAAGCTGGGTATGATTTTGAATCAAAAGAACCAAGAATCTCATCATTTTTTAGTTTGTTTATCTTATCCTCTCCAATATGACTTAGTCTATGATGCCATAAGTATTTTTGGTTAATATTATCTCTGGATCTCTTTTGATATATGGACTCATGATTTATTTGTTTAAATTCACATTTGCTTCAACATGCAAGTGATAAAGACTATCAATTAAAAGATCATATGCAATTAATTTATTTCATAAATAAATAAAATAAAATTTTTATTGAAATTAAAATCAAAACCATCTTGTGCTAGTATAGATATGAAAGTCAGATTTTGACTAGCTACAGAAATAAAATAATAGTCTTTTAAATTAAATCTAAATTATGATGGTAATTGAAGAGAATAAGTACCAAGAGCTTCTGTAGCAACCTTTGCTCCATTGATAATCCAAAAGATCATGTCACCTTTTCTCAATCTCTTACTTTTATTAGACTCTATATTGAAGTACATATATGAGCACTCGAACCAGAGTCCAATATTCTACTAGAAGTAGAAGAAATCATTAGGTTAGATTCAATTATGAGCATACATTTTGAAGGTTTGTTATCTTTTTTGGCTTTTAGGCTCTCCAGGTAGAGTGGATAATTCCTCCTCCAATAGCCATCAGCATCATAATGGAAATAGTTTCCATTTGCTGCAGCTTTCATGGGAGCATTCTTCTTTGGCTTGCTCTCCTTCTTTTGTTTCTTCACAAGTTTACTCTTCTTCTTCTAACCAGACTTTTTTTGGATAAAAAAATCTATTCTACAGTGAGAACAATACCCCTTGAACTCTTCAAGCTTCCCTCAGCAGTGACCAACATGTTGACCAGTTCGGATATAGTGTAGTCCAGTTTGTTCATATGAAAATTTACAATAAATTGACTATATAAACTTATAAGGGATTGAAGGATCAAATCTATCTGCAATTCTTTTTGCATATTAAACTTGAGCTTCTTAAGCTCCTCAATATTCTTGATCACTGTCATACAGTGGTCATGGACAGATTGCCCTTTGTGCACTTCAGATTGAAGAGTTTTTTAGACACTTCAAAGCGTGCAGTATGGCTCTGCTTATCATACAACTCTTTTAGGTGAGTGATCATAGCTTTGGCAGTGGGCATATGCTCATACTGGCTCCATGACTCATTTGACATAGAAGCCAGCACGTAGCACTTAATCTGACTATCTTCATCCATCCACATTTTATATGCTGCTCTTGTTGGGAAATGTGTCCCAAAAAGCCAATCGTCAAGCTGTTGACGGTTGAGCAACCAAGTATTGTAATTGATTTGTTAATAAATAAAATATATTTGTATTTTCATCATAAGCTTTCATCTTCTAATGAACTCCATTGTTATGATGAAGTCCTTAGGACTATTTAGATTCGATAAAGAGAGGATTTATCGATTAGTCCTTAAAATAGTTCATGACCAAATGATAGGCTGTTAATAAGGACGACAGCTTCTATCAAGCATAGGTCGCTGTAGGCCATATGGGTTGGTTGTCCTATTAACCAAAGAGTGTGGAGACACTGGTATGGCATACAGGTGAGATGTACTGGTACATCATCATTGAACGTGACCAACTCCAGAGTATTCTGCTGTCGAGAATGTCTCTGATGGGATATAGGTATAAGTGTCCCTTAGACTTGAGATCACCTCAGTGATTTGCAAGCAACTCACTGTGCTTTGGTACTGGACTAACTGAATTTCTAATTCAGAGATGGAAGGCTTCTGGGTACAGTCAAGTACTTACAAAGTCAGAGTGTGATCGAGATGGGATTGACCACTCCAAAGTTGGAGAAGAATGAGTTACTGTATTTCAATTTAGCAAAACCTTGGCCAGGGTAATCCATCAGATGGATTTGATATTTTAAAATACAATATGGACAACCTGATCAGAGTTGACAGTTGAACTCTGGGGTATCCTATGATTATTTTGGTCAAAGGATGAATTATATGAAAACTATATCCACATGGGTTCTAAGGATGTTGTTCTACACATTCGATCTATCCGGTCGTCGGGTATCATTGCTAGATGGTCACTTCGATTGGTACAGGAATTTATTCCTGTGCTACCAACTTAGGTTCGGACCTATGAGGTCACACACATTAGAGTTCATGATCTGATCGGATGGTTGATCAACGGTTAAGAATCGTTCTAAGGTTAAATGATCAATACGATTGATATTTAACCTAGTGCAAGTGTTACAGGAGGATCGATTAGCAATTTAATTGCTAATTCGCTTAATTTGATTAAGCCAATGGGCTGAAATTAAGTCTAATTAAATATAATTTAATTAGATTTAGTTTGGGCTTGATTGGATCAAGTTCAATTGGTTTATTGGATAAGTCAAGTGCAAGAAAATACTAGTCCTAGTTCAACTAGGACTTGGGGCAATCTAATTTCTAATTTGATTAAAAAATTAAATCAGATTTAAATCTAATTTAATCTGATTAAATTAGGTTCTTAATTGGTTATGACTTATTTTAATTAGGTTGATCTAATTTTGATTTGATTTGGTTTGAGAAACCAAATTAAAACAAGTCATAAGATAGAATCCTAGTAAGACTAGGATTCCACCTTGCACCACATAAGCCTTCCCCACGCCCTCTCTCTCATTCATCGCCAATCTCCTCTTATTTTGTGTGACAAAAGTCCTCTCCCAGGTCTCTCCCACGTTCACAAAAGGTCTCCTCTCTTCTTTCTTACATGGAAGGTGGTTTGGATCAAATCAAAGGGGAATAAGTTTGGATTTCGAATTCTATGAGATAGAGTTTTAGAAATCCAAAACTCTTTCAATTTTGCACCGAATTTATCCAAATTTTTTTTGAAATTTTTATGACTTTTAGGGTACATATTGTGCACCCTTTCTAGTAATCCATGTATGAAAATAAGGAGGAGGTGCTCAAGAGTTGGGCACCCCTTAACTTGCCATGTTTGGATAAGCCTTGACTAGGTATTTGACCTAGACAAGGACTCTATCATATCTCTCTATATAAAATGAGTTTCTTCATAAAATTTTTAAAAATGATAGAGATTTGAGAGTCCTTTAGGCTATCCAAAATCAAAAAAAATACCTTTAGGTCGTGGAGATATAAAAGACACAAGTTAGGGTGTCTAGAGAGAGAAACGAGAAGAAGAAGAGGGTCTTCTTCTAGGGTTGTTTGTTTTCATATCTTTCCTCCCTCCATCTTGAGTTTTCTGAAAGCATCTCAGATCTGAAACTCCTCCTTCTACTTTTCATCTTTGGAAGAGTCTAAATCAAGAAGAAGGAGGCATCTGATCAACCATCAAAGAAGGATCAGTGCAGTACTAGCATACTGTGCTGATTTTTTGAAGCAGGACTTCTGATCGAGATTCGTGAGCTCGTGTGGAGACTCCTAGAGGCCGGATATGTGTGCAGCTTGCAATATCATCCTCAAGCCCAGATCAGTGAGGTTAGAACGTCTAACTTGTAAGGTAATAGATCTGATCTATTGTTTAATATGTACATTAGATGTAGTATAGAAACATGTTGATATGATCAACATGTAGTTCATGCTATATTTATATATTTTAATTTTTAATTTAATACTATGTAAAAATTATGTAATAGGATCTTAGATCTAGGAATTCTCTGATTTTAAAAAATAATATTGATTTATTTTAGTCTTCCGCTGTATGATCCTGAAAAAGTTTCAAGATCTAACTTTGAAACCCTAGATCTGGTTCCTATAATTGGTATCAGAGCCTAGGTTCTTTATTACATGATTATTTATACATGCTTAGATTATTTTTTAGATTAGATCTAATTTATAATCTAATTATTAAATTTAAAATTAAAATTTTAGATCAATCACGAACTGCAAGGTTGTCCTGCTGTAAGGTTTACCCCTTACAGTGCAAAGGTTGTCCTAGTTTGCGTAGATCTATCTTTAATCATAAATTTATTAGATATGATCTAGATTAAATTTATAATTTATTAGATTTAAAAGTTATTTAAATCTGAAATAAAATCTCTTTGTTAATAATTTTTGAGCAAAGAAATTATTTAAAGTTGAAATTGTTTCAATTACATGAACCTGTTTAGATTAGATCTAAAGTAGTTTCATATTTATTTCACTTGTATCTTGATTATGAATCAAACATGCAATATGGTTGGTAGAATCATATTGTAAAATTATTTTATAAATATAAAAATTATTTTTTGAAAAGCCGAACCCAACCCTCAGTCCAAAACTTAATTAAGAATTAAGAAGTTGTTTGATTAGGTTCTAGGATTGTGAATTGAAGAACCTAAGACACAAACCATAACACATTGGGTTAATGGGTTAGTGGGAATTAGGTCCATTTATTGGGTTAGACCTATGGTTAGATTAAAGATGGACTTAATTAGAGAATTGACTTAATCTAATCAATTATTGTCTTAGATTAGGTCAAGGATTCTCTAGATCAATTACAATAGTTATAGTTGGTCAAGTCCATGTCTTTAATGAGAACCAAATGGGCTTGATTCTTGGCTAAGCGGTCTAGCATGAACTGTTAGGTTGATTTAATCGAAACTAATTAAACCAGTTGGTGTCTAAGGTAAACCAGACAGGTGGTTTTTAATTGGGAGCCCGCTTACCTGGTCATTTTTGATGGTGTCTAAGGCAAGCTTTGGCAGACCCTCCCACTGATCGAACTTACCTGGCCTCTTGGTGAAATTATGTTTTGATCGGATCACTTGACTATTCGAGCTGACCCATGTCAGCTAGGTAAATCAGTGTGACTGATTTAGGTGCTCCTAGACCAGCCCTTTTAATGGTCTCCCTTAAGCTGACTTGGTGAAGCCAGTGGGAGGATCATGATAAGCTGGTTCATCTGACCTCATCTTCTATATTATTTAAATCCTCTAAAATTATTAGGTCCTTAAAATGATAAAGTTATGGAGATAACTAAGTCATAGCCTCCCATTAAGGTGTTTGATAATGAGTCCATTAACTCAATAATCATTGCAGACCCAAAGGCCTAGTTCTTGTTGACTAATGAAATTATCACTCATCATATGAGACTTGGAAGTGTCTCTCTAATGGTGGTTAGGTGAGCCAACCAAAGTTGGGCTTAATCATTTGTTGGTTAGATATACCAAGTATGATCATGTTAATGGTTGGACCTAACCGGATCCTTACAGTGGAGGCCAAAGCCTACTGATTAGGTTTCTGGGGCAAAATTAAAATTACTAGAAATTATTTAGAGAAATAATTGGTTATGAACCTACCCTTAGATGTGCATGGGTTGGCCAACCAAAGTTGGGCTTGTGTGCAGTCTAAGTGGATTCTAGTACCACAAAGAATTAGGGTAATTCCTCGAATTGGAGGTAGAGGCTACCAATTCGAATAAAATAGTGGGAGAAACCTTTTGATTAAAGTCCAAATCTTTAGGTTTAATGAATCAATTACTAATTAGGTTATGGTTTTCCTTTGTGCAAATATGGCCACTTCCCTATCGCTCTGATCATTGTTGGACAATGATAAGTTGGTGGGACCCAACTTCGGTAGCTGGTACCGAAAGTTGAAGATAGTCCTAGAGCATGAATGGATCCTATATGTGATAATGGATCCTGCACCTGAGGAGCCAGCTATCAATGCACGTGGAACAATTAGAGATACTTACTAGAAGTGGCTCAATGACCGGACCACGGTGCGCTGTATCATGCTAGCTGCCATAAGCGACGAGTTCAGTCGCAGATTCGAGACGGCTCAGCCAAAGGACATGCTTCAAGTGTTAGAGGATGCCTTTGGCACACCCGATGACGTGGAGAGGCACAAGACTAGTTGTGCCATCTTCAATGCCAAAATGCGGGATGGTGCCTCTGTCACTGATCATGTATTGTACATGATCGAGCCGATGGAATGATTGAGCAAGCTCGGCTTTTTCTTACATGAGCAACTTGAAAAAGATGCAATACTGAACTCGCTGCCCAAGTCTTATCTCCCATTCCTCACTCATTATAGAATGACAAAGCCTGAAGTAAACTACCACGGCTTACTAGGGTTGCTTTAGAACTTTGAGAAGGATCACCAACTCCTCAAGGAGTCGGTGAACTTAGTGGGAGGATCGTCTTCTGGTTCTTGACCCTTTGAGAAAGGGAAGAAGAACAAGAAGAAGAAAGTGAAGAAGGTGCAAGTTCAGGCTGGGACATCAGTGCAGAGCCAGACCAAAAAGATCAAGCCTGATAAGAGTCTATTCTACTGACAAGCACCCTAGATTAGATAGTATGTCAGATATCTACTTATGGCACTGTAGGCTAGGTCATATAAACAAGAACAGAATAAATAGGTTGACTCAAGAGAAATCCTCGAAGTCAGTGATTATGAATCACTTCCAACCTGTGAGTCCTGTCTTCTTGGTAAAATGACCAAGTCACCTTTTACTGGAAAAGGTGAGAGAGCTACTGAGCTCTTGGGCCTAGTACATACTGATCTATGCGGACCCATGAGCACCAATGCTAGAGGTGGATATTTCTACTTTATAACTTTCACAGATGACCTATCCCGATATGGATATGTCTATCTGATGAAACATAAGTCGGATTCATTTGAAATGTTCAAACGATTCCGAAGTGAAGTAGAAAAACAAACTGGGAAGAGTATTAAAACTCTTCGATCTGATCGAGGAGGAGAATACCTTTCTAGTGAGTTTCTCACATATCTATGAGAGAATGGGATTCTCTCCCAATGGACTCCTCCAAGAATATCACAGCATAATGGTGTGTCTAAAAGGCGGAATCAGACTCTGTTAGACATGGTCCGATCCATGATGGATTTTGCTAGCTTGTCGATATCCTTCTGGAGATATGCACTCGAATCGGCCTGTTATCTATTAAATAAGGTTCCAAGTAAGTCTGTAATTAAGACTCCATATGAGATATGGATGAGACGTAAGCCAATACTTTCACACCTTAGGGTCTGGGGGTGCCCGGCCTATGTCAAACGATTAGTCACAGACAAACTTGGACTGAGGTCTGACAAATGCTCATTCATAGGGTACCCCAAAGAGACAAAAGGATATTTTTTCTATCATGCTGATGAACAAAAGGTGTTCGTCAGCCTTAAGGCAATCTTTTTAGAAAAAGAGTTCCTTGGTGAAGGAACCGTTGCCTCTAAGGTTAAACTTGATGAAGTTCAACAGGTAGAAGAACCGACACCAATAGCTGAACCTGAGTCAGATTTGATTAGATCAGATTCGGAGCCCAATGTACCTGCACCATTAAGGCGATCCGGTAGAGTACCGTGTCAGCTGGATAGATACTACAGTTTCTTGGTCCAGGACGGTGATCCCATCGAACTTGATGAGAATAATGAGGATCCAATCACCTATATGAATGCAATGCAGAGACCTGATTTCGAGAAATGGCTTGAAGCCATGAAATTCAAAATGAAGTCCATGAAGGTTAACGATGTATGGACATTGGTTGACCCACCTGAAGGGGTTAAACCCATTGGGTGTAAATGGGTCTTCAGAAGGAAGAGAGGTGCAGACGGAAAGGTGGAGACCTATAAAGCCCATCTAGTTGCCAAGGGGTATCATCAACGTTATGGTATTGACTATGACGAGATATTTTTCTTATGGCAATACTCAAATCTATTCAGATAATGCTTGCAATAGTTGCCCATCTGGATTATGAGATTTGGCAGATGGATGTAAAGACAGCTTTCCTGAATGGAGAGCTGATCGAAGAGGTGTATATGATACAACCTGAGGGGTTTACATCCACAGATGAGTCCAAGGTGTGCAAGCTTCAGAGATCCATTTATGGATTGAAGCAATCTTCTCGGAGTTGGAACATACATTTTGATAAGGTGATCAAAACGTATGGCTTCATTAAGAATGGAGAAGAGCCCTGCATCTATAAATGGGCAAATGGTCCAGTTGTGGTATTCCTTGTCTTGTACGTGGATGACATTCTCTTAATCAGGAATGACATCTCTGCACTATAGGGAATAAAAGTTTGGTTGTCATCACAGTTCTCCATGAAGGACTTGGGTGAAGCATCCTACATCCTAGGGATGAAGATCTATAGGGATAGATCTAAAAGGATGCTTGGGTTATCCCAGTCCATGTACATAGACACTGTGCTGAAGAGGTTCAGCATGGAGAATTCCAAGAAGGGCTATCTACCGATAGGCCAAGGAATTTCCTCTCTAAGAAGGATTGTCCGACAACTCCTGAAGAGAGAGAGCGTATGAGTAGAGTCCCATATGCTTCAGCCATGGGATCTATCATATACGCCATGACATGTACAAGACCAGATGTGGCATACTCACTAAAAGTAGTGAGTAGTTACCAATCTGATCCTGGAGAAAATCACTGGAAAGTGGTTAAAGCCATCCTTAAGTATTTGAGAAATACTAAGGACCAATGGTTAGTTTATGGCGAGTCAGATCTGAAACTTGTGGGGTTCACAGACTCTAGCTTTCAATCTGACCATGATGACAGCAGGAGCATGTCGGGTTATATCTTTACTCTGAATGGTGAAGCCATCTGCTGGAAGAGTTCCAAGCAGCATACTGTGGCGGACTCTGTTTGTGAAGCAGAGTACATCGCAGCATCGGATGCCGCGAAGGAAGCTGTGTGGCTGAAAAAATTCATCAACGATCTCAGAGTAGCACCCTCCCTCGATGGTCCGGTCCTGCTCTACTGCGACAGCACTGGTGCCATAGCTCAGGCGAAGGAACCCAAAGCACATCAGCGGACGAAGCACATCTTGCACCGCTTCCACCTGATCCGAGAGATCGTGGATCGAGGTGACGTCGACCTTCAGAAGATCGACGGAAAGGAGAACCTGGCGACCCCTTCACTAAAGCCCTGGCGATAAAGGAGTTCGACAACCACAAGTCGAAGATGGGTATTAGATACTATGTCGAGTGGCTTTAGGACAAGTGGGAGTTGCTGGGAAATGTGTCCCAAAAAGCCAATTGTCAAGCTGATGACGGTTGAGCAACCAAGTATTGTAATTGATTTGTTAATAAATAAAATATATTTGGCATTTTCATCATAAGCTTTCATCTTCTAATGAACTCCGTTGTTATGATGAAGTCCTTAGGACTATTTAGATTCGATAAAGAGAGGATTTATCGATTAGTCCTTAAAACAGTTCACGACCAAATGATAGGCTGTTAATAAGGACGACAGCTTCTATCGAGCATAGGTCGCTGTAGGCCATATGGGTTGGTTGTCCTCTTAACCAAAGAGTATGGAGACACTGGTATGGCATACAGGTGAGATGAACTGGTACATCATCATTGAACGTGATCAACTCCAAAGTATTCTGCTGTTGAGAATGTCTCTGATGGGATATAGGTATAAGTGTCCCTTAGATTTGAGATCGCCTCAGTGACTTGCAAGCAACTAACTGTGCTTTGGTACTGGACTACTAACCACTCCAAGAGTTGGAGAAGAATGAGTCACTGTATTTTAATTTAGCAAAACCTTGGCCAGGATAATCCATCAGATGGATTTGATATTTTGAAATACAATGTGGACAACCTGATCAGAGTTGACAGTTGAACTCTGGGGTGTCCTATGATCATTTTGGTCAAGGGGATGAATTATATGAAAACTATATCCGCATGGGTTCTAAGGATGTTGTTCTACACATTCGACCTATCCGGTCGTCGGTACCATTGCTAGATGGTCACTTTGATTGGTACAGAAATTTATTTCTATGCTACTGACTTAGGTTTGGACCTATGAGGTCACACACATTAGAGTTCATGATCCGATCGGATAGTTGATCAACGATTAATAATCGTTCTAGGGTTAAATGATCAATACGATAGACATTTAACCCAGTGCAAGTGTTGTAGGAGGATCGATTAGCAATTTGATTGCTAATTGGCCTAATTTGATTAAGCCAATGGGTTGAGATTAAGTCTAATTAAATATGATTTAATTAGATTTGGTTTGGGCTTGATTGGATCAAGTCCAATTGGTTTATTGGATAAGCAAGTGCAAGGAAAAACTAGTCCTAGTTCAACTAGGACTTGGGTCAATCTAATTTCTAATTTGTTTAGAAAATTAAATCATATTTAAATCTAATTTAATCTTATTAAATTAGATTTTTAATTGAGTTAAAACCTATTTTAATTAGGTTGATCTAATTTTGGTTTGATTTGATTTGAGAAACCAAATTAAAACAAGTCATAAGATAGAATCCTAGTAAGACTAGGATTCCACCTTGCGCCACATAAGCCTTCCCCATACCCTCTCGCTCATTCAACGCTAATCTCCTCTTATTTTGTCCAACAAAAGCCCTCTCCCAGGTCTCTCCCACGTTCACAAAAGGTCTCCTCTCTTCTTTCTTACATGGAAGGTGGTTTGGATCAAATCAAAGAGGAATAAGTTTGGATTTTGAATTTATGAGATAGAGTTTTAGAAATCCAAAACTCTTTCAATTTTGCTCCGAATTTATCCAAATTTTTTTTAGAATTTTTTGACTTTTAGGGTACATATTGTGCACCCTTTTCTGATGATCCATATATGAAAATAAGGAGGAGATGCTCAAGAGTTGGGCGCCCCTTAACTTGCCATGTTTGGATAAGCCTTGACTAGGTATTTGACCTAGACAAGGACTCTATCATATCTCTCTATATAAAATGTGTTTCTTCATGAAATTTTCGAAGAAGACAGAGATTTGAGAGACCTTTGGGCTATCCAAAAATCAGAGAGAAAGACTTTTGGGTTATGGAGATATAAAAGATACAAGTTAGGGTATCTAGAGAGAGAAACGAGAAGAAGAAGAGGGTCTTCTTCTAGGGTTGTTTGTTTTCATATCTTTCCTCCCTCCATCTTGAGTTTTCTGAGAGTATCTCAGATCTGAAACTCCTCCTTCTACTTTCTATCTTTGGAAGAGTCTAAATCAAGAAGAAGGAGGAACCTGATCAACCATCAAAGAAGGATCAGCGCAGTACTAGCATACTGTGCTGATTTCCTGAAGCAGGACTTCTGATCGAGATTCGTGGGCTCGTGTGGACGACTCCTAGAGGTCGGACGTGTGTGCGGCTTGCAACATCATCCTCAAGCCCAGATCAGCGAGGTTAGAACATCTAACTTGCAAGGTAATAGATCTGATCTATTGTTTAATACATAAATTAGATGTAGTATAGAAACATGTTGATATGATCAACATGTAGTTCATGCTATATTTATATATTTTAATTTTTGATTTAATGCTATATAATAATCATATAATAGGATCTTAGATCTAGAGGTTCTCTGATTTTAAAAAATAATATTGATTTATTTTAGTCTTCCGCTGTATGATCCTGAAAAAGTTTCAAGATCTAACCCTGAAACCCTAGATCTGGTTCCTACAGCTCTTTGCTCAGCAGTATGATGATTTGGTAACACTAGGGGTTCCTAGTCGAGTACATGATCTAATATTTTAGAAGTCAAGATAATCTTGAGATTTTTAGGCCAATCTTTAAAATTGATTCCGATCAAACGATTGGATTCAAGGATGCAGGCTAGAGAGTTTGAAGCTGATATGATTTAACTACGAGAGTAGAGATTCAAGTTAGACTTTTATATTTTAAATTTTATATTTGCTTTAGAAATTTTAAGAAGCAAACAAAGACTCTCACTAATTTTTCGGATCCCAACACTCTCCAGATGAAAAATAAAAATTCTAACATAATAATTAAATTTCTAATGAATACAGCTATCCCATCAATGTCATGCACCTCATCTAATAGTTATTGGTAACACACATATTGATGCATAGATAACTCTTTACCTATGCTTTTCTAAGTATGTTGCAGTGATTTGATCTCTAAGTTATGTGGGCTCACCTAACAGTTATTGACCACACTCCTTAGTTATACCCGATCCACCATTCACAAGCAGGTGCAAGGCCATCGTTGGATCCCTCATCTAATAGTTATTGGATCCAATCCCATCCTTATTCTGGAGCAACTCTTTGCTAAAAGAATTTTTGTATGTTTCTGATGCAACTGAACTACTATGATCAGTCGAGAATAATCAACACCAATAGCATGCCCGCATATCTATAATGATGGAAGATCTATGGACTTAATATTTATGAAGGGATATAGGTTTAGATCTCACCTAATCAATCATTATATGACCGATCTAATTGACATGGGCTAAACCAAACCATCAAGCAACCTTATTCAAGACTCAATTTCTCAAATTGACCAGCTAAGTAGAGATCGGTGGGGGTCCCCTATTACTTTTGTTAGACATCAATAAATTGGTCAGATCAGTGAATGAAATCAATTAAATAACCATCTCTTAATTATTTTTTTTAGACACCAATAGGTCAATTGTTTCAAATAGGTTAACTTATGCGAATCATGCTCAAGCCATTGGCCAAATTAGATCCTTAGGTTAATCGATTTTACATATGAAATTTAATCGATTTGATCAACAATAATTGTATGATCTCAATACTTAATTAACCTAATCTTAATCAATACTTCACTCAATTTGATCAATTACTTAATCAAATTAGACCTATTATATTCAGATAAAAAATCTTGGATGCAATCTGTTAGATGTGTGCCCTAGATGCCAGATTGGCTGACACATTCCTGTACAAATCTAAGTGCAAATTAGTAATTTTGACTATAAATCAATAAATGGGTTATTCTTCTATCACATTGTGTACATTGTGTCTGTGATACATCGTTTGAGTTAGTAGAAATATCAATTCATATTTTCAAGAGTTGAAAATTTAAGGTATGAATTTACATAACTAACTCATAAATAGCTCATGACTATAGGATCATCACGAGGATGGTGATCGATTTGGAAGGTTGGTGTACGATCACTTTCTTAGGGTAGATGTATCTTGAGTCTACAGTGTGGAGACACCAAAATGAGAGTACAGGTATTCATTGAGAATGAGAGTACTGAGCGTGACCATATCGAGCAGTCATAAGGAAGTCTACTTTCTCGTCGATGACTAGCTCGATGCTGCAGTTGTGTGTCTAGTTCTTTCACCTAAGGTGCATCGACAGTTCACCTTGAGTATGTTATAGTTTGACTACATCATAACTCGATCTTCTAGCCATTCAGAATCCTAAGATATATGTTGGCTAAAGCATATTCATTGTAGGAACTAGGTCGCACCAAGATGGGATCTATCAACCTTGGTAGATGAGAGGAGTAGTCTTATGATGATCGAAAGATCAAGTCCTTAAGCCCATAGCCATGGCAGAGTGAAATAATGGAAAAAAAGTTTTTCATTGGGGTTTCGCATCGGATTGGGATCAATCGATTGATTCATATGACTGATGTTGGGTTTGACGAGTTCACTTTAACCCTAATTCAGTCGGGACTCATGATAGAGGAACTCAATCACACAGATAGCTGCATCGAGAGGTTTGTCTTCAGTTTTGATGGGTTGCCACCACATACTGCTAGATGTCACTGATAGATTTTGGGAGCAATTAGAATGATATTGATGATCGATCATTCTAATTGTCTGAATCAGAAGAGTTTTGGTCCATCGAAAGGAGTTTCGATGATGTCGATGATGAGATCACATCATGTCTTATTACCATACAAATTGAACCTAACTAGATCACACAAACAAGGGTTAGGGTCTGGATGTCATCAATTGGGCTAACCCAATTGATTTGGATTAGATCCAATTAAGTTCAAGAAATCGTGCTAGCACTCGATTGAGCCTAACTTTCTCCTCGTGTAATCTTTTCTATCTCTACTGAGCCAAATATGATTTGACTCATCCAAAGAATCTTGAAAAAGTTTCTCTCAGTCTAAATGAAGCTTGTCTAGCTCAGAAAAGACTTATCTTAATTCATGAGATGAATTTAAGATAAGCACCTGCTAATTCCTGTCACCTACTAATTTCATTTTAGGACATCTGTCAAATGTTGACATATGGGTCTTAAACTGAAGAGTGCTCATTGAAGGATTTTTATGGAGTGTCCACATGCCTAAACCAAACTAAATTGGGCACCATAATTAGATTATGGCATGAGCCCAATTGATTAAAATGGGTGCCCCAAATGGATAAGGTTGAAAGAGTCCTGATTAACATGGACTCTTTGGCGCCAACCCTAGCTTGTGCTTATCCAAAGTTGGTGCCAACATAGGAGAGAGGGTGGGATTTCTTATCTGATGTGATTAGATGACATCACTCCATCAATCAAAATTTTTTAAGAATTAATTAGAATTTTTTGATTGGTCGAATGATGTGGCACTGCACAGCATACAGGGTCTATAAAATTCCTATCTACGCTTAGGGTTTGTAAATTTTTGCTCAATACCCAGTCAAAATGAGAATCCTCTCCTCTTCTCTATGTTCTCTCTACTCTCCTCTCTCCCCTCTTCATGTCCAAGGAGTTGAACATCCATCTGGCAAAGGTCCAAGGCATGGTGATGCCTGGAACAGGAAGGTGTAAGATATCTTCGACAGGCTGCTACTCCAACTTCAGAAGGAGTTCTGAAGCACTTCCAAATCAGATAGAGATCTGATTTTTGGAGCATAGATTTGTAAGGAGAAGATGTTCTAGGTCTTCCCCAGGTAGATACTGGTAGAGGTCGGCGCTTGCATGGCTACATCAGAACCTCGGGCTGTGCAGAGATCATCTACTGGGTAATCAGATTACCCTTGAGGTATGTCTATACTTCTCATACTTTTAGATTTAATTTTAGATTTTAAATATTGATAATAAAATTAGATCAATAGATATTAGATCTAAAATAGTATAAAATAAAATTTTTAAATTATTTCACTCCAGATTTGATGAAATCTGAAAGATCCTACAAAGAAAAAGATGATTTTTCCTTCAACTGGTATCAGTGCCAGATTTTTGGCTCTATTTCAGATCTAATTTAGATCTGATTTTTATATTTATTTATTTGATATTTAATAATTTTAGATATCATATCAGATATGATATGATCTGAAATTAAAATTTTTAAAATTAAATCTAAGAAGATCTAACATGCATGAGATGCATGACTAGACTAGGATTAGTTGAATCCATGAACAGTCTTAAGTTTCATATTTTAATGAGATTAAAATATGAATTAAATCTAATTTATTCTTTATTTTTTTGATATTATAATTATTTTAATCAGATCAAAAAATAAAAAATAAAATTTTAATTTTTTCATAAAATTGATCTGTTGCATGCCTAGACTAGTTGTAGAATTGTTCTAGTAACTTGTCTAGAATAGATTTAATTTTGAATAGTTCAATTTAAATTTTATTTTTTAGATACTACATGTGATGTATCGATCTGAAAGCATGTTAATTAGATCAATTTTTGATACATGAGATGTATGCAAAGCATGTATTAGTTAGATCTTAAATTGTATATGAGATATGTAAATTTAGATCTAACTAGTTTTGTTGTTAAATTTATATTTCTGATTAAGATGTTCCTCATGGCCGTCCGATCATAAAAATAAAGTAAGATTTTAAGACCCTCTCTTCTCATTCAATGGGGTGTTCATATGACATGTAGGGGTGACGCACGTTCATCCTTAATCAGAAATCAAAACTTACTTTTCTGCAAAACCCTAGATCCTGAAATCCTAAGATTTATTTTACATGTTTTGTATATGAATCCAAACTTAATTAATAAATTAAGTTTATGAAATTAAGTTAGGTCTAAAATTAAAAATTTCAGATCTAAGTCATTTTCATAAAATTGGGTTCGGGCTTGGGTAGCTCAATTAGGTCTAGTGGTTGATCAAACCGAATCAAGAGTTGGTTAGGTGGGATCATGAAAGCTAATAATTGACCAGCCTAATAGGATTAAGTCTGGGTCAAGGTCGAATCACATTTATATGTGACTCGATAAAGTTAAGACCTAATTTGGCTCAGTGGTTAGAGCCTGGATTGTAGGCTAACCCAATTAGTTCTGGTTCGATAATTTGGTGTCTAAGGTAAGTTGGGCAGATGCGACTGACTGATTTTTAATTAGGAGCTACTCGACTCGAATACGTTCTTATCGAGTTAATGGCATATCCCTCCCATCGATCTCACTTACCTGGCCAAATGTGTCGACTTAATTCTAATTAGAGGTGGCTAACAATTCGAGCTAATCCATGCCACTAGGTTAGTCATAATTGTTATGACTATGTCAAGTCAAGTTTAATGAGACCTAAATCAAATCTCCTTAAGAAAATATTAAGTCTAGGTCTTCCACCATTGTGGATGTGCGGTCCCTTTCCAGGATTGATTGTTCTCGGCTGGTTACAGTGGCTCAGTTGCACCGGAAAGATGCAACCATGTTCATTAGGCATTGGATGCTACGAATTAGAGGATGGATTGGGCTCAATATTCTGGATACGTGAGGGACCCAATCAAAATCTAGTTCATGCAAATGGTGGGTTTGACTTAACTAAGGATTGGAGCAATATCCCGGGCACGGTGAGCTTCATGAATTAGAGATCAAGTTTTGGGTGCACCATAATTAGAGAATCATTGGACAAGAGTTGTCCACTCATCGGTTGACCCATCATAAATAACTGTTAGGTGAGGTGGTGAGCCAGTCGGTGAGACTGCACCACCCACTAAAAATCACTAATCATGGAGATTTTTACATCTCTACCAAGGGAGTGTAGGGATCTATGAAAATAGTGGGAGCCTAATTTATTTTAAAAATGAAACTCCTAAACAAATTGGTCATGTTTGATTACAAAATCTAACTAGAAACTTTCGACTCTCTACAGAAAACATGTCTATCTCCAACCCCCTGACCAAAATACTAGACACCCACAGATTGACTGGACCCAATTTCAAAGACTGGTTGAGGAACTACAGAATTATTTTGGGTTCTGAAAAATTGACTCATGTCTTGGATCAGGACCCACCTGCCATGCCAACATGTCCAACTACTGAATAGAGAGCATCTCTAGAAAAGTGGACGGATGATGATAACAAAGCAAGGTACTACATGTTGGGTGCAATATCTGATGACTTGTAGTACCAACATGAGAATATTTTAACTACCTACCAAATATTGGCTCACCTATAAGAGTTGTTTGGTGAACAGAGTCATGTGGCCAAGTATCAAGTCTGTCAAAGACTTTTTAAGGCTAAGATGCGTGATGGGCAGTTAGTCCAAGATCATTATTTGATAATGATCAAGGATCCTGAGAAGCTTGAGAAGCTCGGTATCATCTTAGACAAGGATTTTTAGGTTGATGTGATCCTTCAGTCCTTGTCCAATGCATATAGTCAGTTTATCATGAACTTCCATATGCATAAGATGCAGTGTACCTTGGTCGAGTTAATGAACATGCTGGTTACGGCTGAGCTTTCTGTGAAGGGTTCAAAAGGCTCAATTCTTACTGTGGAGCGACTTCTTCCAAGAGAAAGTCTTTTGGAAAGAAAATGAAGTCTGCGAAGAAGCAGAAGGTGAATGGCAAGAAGAAGAAGACAAAATCGAAGAAGAAGGCTGCTTATAAGGAAAAATGTTTCCATTGCCAATCAGACGGCCATTGGAAGTGAAACTATCCTCAGTACCTGGCCACCATAAAGAACAAGAAGGATGGTCCATCTAGAGGTATGCTGATTTTAGAATCTAACCTTATGATTTTTTTTGTATCCAGTTGGGTGCTTGACTCTGGTTCTAGTGCTCATTTGTACACTTTTATGCAGGGTCTTGAGGAGAGCAGGAGGCTGAGGGATGGAGAGATGATCCTATGCATCAGAAACAGAGCAAGAGTTGCTGCTGAGGTCGTGAGAACCTACCCTCTACGATTATCGTTAGGATTAGATTTAGTTTTAAGAGACTGTTATTATATGCCTGCAGCAAGCAGAAATTTGATTTCTATTTCATGTTTAGCATAAGAAAGCTATGTGATTAGCTTTCATAAGGACCATTGTAATATTTTTTATGAAAATAATAAAGTTATAAATGATTTTATCATTAACGATCTCTATCAGTTACATGTTGATGTATCTGTATTTAATATCGAGCAAAATGTGAATGCCATAGGAATTAAAAGGCCTCGAGATAGTCTAAATAATAGGTATCTGTGGCACCTAAGGCTAGGTCATATAGTGGAAGATAGGGTTAACAAATTGAAGAAATCTGGGCTATTAAGTTCGTTGACTTTCGAGTCATATCCAATTTGTGAATCATGCCTTCAAGACAAAATGACCAAGTTTCCTTTTATGGGACATGGGGAAAGGGCCACAGACCTATTTGCCCTAGTACATACGGATGTGTGCGGCCCATTTGATGTGCCGGCTAGAGGCAACTATGTCTACTTCATTACCTTTATCGATGATATGTCTAGGTACGGGTATGTGTTTCTAATGAAACACAAGTCTGAAGCTTTTGAAAGGTTCAAAGAATTCAAACATGAAGTAGAAAAACAAACAGGAAAGCCTATTAAGGTTCTTCGATCAGATCGAGGAGGTGAATACCTTAGTCGGGAGTTCCTAAACTATCTTAAGGACAATGATATAGTCTCTCAGTGGACTCCATCTGGAATGCCTCAACTCAACGGGGTTTCAGAATAGAGAAATCAGACCCTATTAGATATGGTCTGTTTCATGATGAGCTTCATGAACCTCCCTGAATTTCTTTGGAGATATTGTCTCATGACAGCAATTTATATATTGAATAGGGTTCCCTCTAAAATCGTTCCTACCACACTGTATGAGATATGGCATGGTAAGAAGTCAAGTCTGAATCATCTCAAAATTTGGGATTGTCTAGCTCATGTCAAGAGACAGCAGACAGACAAGTTAGACTTCAGATCTTTTAGAGCTCGATTCATAGGATATCCTAAAGAGTCATTAGGATACTATTTTTATATTCCGAAAGACCACAATGTGATTATAAGTCAAAATACTATTTTTTTAAAAAATAATTTATTCAAGATGGTGGCATCGAAAGAATAATTAAGCTCAAGCAGAATGTCTCTCAAGAGCAACGAGCTAAAGAACCTGAGGAACCAAATCAATCAGAACCAGTCTTAACACAACCTCTTCCACCTCGTAGATCGACTAGGGTTTTTCGTCCTCCTAAAAGGTACTTAGGTACCATACAAGAGGATGTAGAGGAAATGTTCCTCACAAAAATGGGGTTCATGGTGATGATCTCAAGACCTATAATGAGGCGATATCAGATATCGACTCTGAGAAATGGTTAGAGGCAATGAGATCAAAAATTGACTCGATGCACTCAAACCAAGTCTGGACCTTGGTAGATCCACCTGAAGGTATTATACCTATTGGGTGTAAATGGATCTTCAAGAGAAAGGTGCAGATGGGAATGTGGAGACATTCAAGGCTAGGCTCGTAGCGAAAGGTTATAGTCAGCACGAAGGCATTGACTATTAGGATACCTTTTCGCCTGTAGCCATGCTAAAATCTATCCGCACATTGCTTGCTGTTGCAGCCTATTTCGATTATAAAATATGACAGATGGATGTGAAAACGATGTTCTTAAATGAACATTTTGAGGAAGATATCTATATGGAATAGTCACTTGGTTTCACATCCAGTGATGATGATCATAAGGTTTGCAAGCTGCAAAGGTCCATTTATAGACTTAAGCAAGCATCTCGGAGCTGGAATACTCATTTCAATGATGTGATCAAAATATTTGATTTCATCAAGAATGAGGAGGAACCATGTGTGTTCAAAAAGGTCAGTGGGAGCGTAATTGTCTTCCTCGTATTGTACGTGGATGACATCCTCCTAATTGGGAATGATATTCCCATGTTGACCTCAGTCAAAGTATGGTTGTCTAAGGAGTTCTCAATGAAAGATCTAGGAGAGGCATCTTTTATACTTGGTATTAAGGTCTATAGAGATAGACCAAAT
Source organism: Elaeis guineensis (assembly GCF_000442705.2). NCBI lineage: Eukaryota > Viridiplantae > Streptophyta > Magnoliopsida > Arecales > Arecaceae > Elaeis > Elaeis guineensis. The sequence continues at coordinate 98,318,966 of NC_026000.2, forward strand.
AGGATGCTCGGACTTTCATAGAAGATGTACATAGAGGAGGTGCTAAAAAGGTTTAGCATGAAAAACTCCCAAAGAGGTTAAGTACCTTTTAGACATGGCATTCATCTCTCCAAGAAGATGTGCCCTAGCACACCTTAGGAGATTGAACACATGAGAAAGATCCCTTATGCTTCGGCAATAGAGAGCCTCATGTATGCCATGCTATGTACACGATCTGATATAGCCCATGCTGTGAGTGTCACAAGCAGATATCAGTCGAATCCAAGCGAAGAGCACTAGACTTCTATGAAATGTATCCTTAAGTACTTGAGAAGAACTAAGGATATGTTTCTAGTCTTTGGGAATGGAGAACTCTAGATTTAGGGATATACAGATAGACTTTATGTCTGATATAGATGATCGAAAGTCGACATCTAGTAGTCTGTTCATTTGCAATGGTAGTGCAGTCAGCTGGAAGAGTTCCAAGCAGACAGTGATTGCTAATTCCACCATGGAGGCAGAATACATTGCTGCATCGGAAGCTGTGAAGAGGCATTCTGGTATAAAAAGTTTGCCTTAGAGCTTGGAGTGATATCATCGGATGCCATACCTCTTTACTGTGATAATAACGGTGCCATAGCCCTAGCTAAGGAGCCAAGGTCTCACCAGAAGTCCAAGCACATCGAGCGGCGATTCCATCTGATCCATGATTATCTTGAAAAAGGTTATGTCGAGGTCAAGAGAGTCGACTCCACAGACAATATGGCAGACCCACTGACAAAGCCATTAGGCCAATAGAAGATCGAAGCCCACCTTGAGAAGATGGGACCTAGATATGTAGCCAATTGGTATTAGGTCAAGTGGGAGTTTGTTAGATGTGTGCCCTAGATGCCAGATTGGCTGACACATTCCAGTACAAATCTAAGGACAAATTTATAATTTTGACTATAAATCAATAATGGGTTATTCTTGTATCACATTGTATATATTGTGTCTGTGATACATCCTTTGAGTTAGTAGGAATGTCAACTCATATTTTTAAGAGTTGAAAATTTAAGGCATGAATTTACATAACTAACTCATAAACAGCTCCTGACCATAGGATCATCACGAGGATGGTGATCGATCCAAAAATTGATGTACGATCACTTTCTTAGGATAGATGTGTCTTGAGTCTACGGTGTGAAGACACCAAAATGAGAGTACAGGTATTCGTTGAGAACGAGAGTACTGAGTATGACCATATCGAGCAGTCATAAGGAAGTCTACCTTCTCATCAATGACTAGCTCGATGCTGCAGTTGTGTCTAGTTCTTTGACCTGAGGTGCATTGACAGTTCACTTTGAGTGTGTTATAGTTTGACTATACCATAACTCGATCTCCTAGCCATTCAAAATCCTGAGATGTATTTTGGCTGTAGCATATTCATTGTAGGAACTAGGTCGCACCAAGATGGGATCTATCAACCTCGATAGATGAGAGGAGTAGTTCTATGATGATCGAAAGATCAAGTCCTTAAGCCCATGGCCATGGTAGAGTGAAATAATGAAAAAAAAGTTTTTCGTTGGGGTTTCACATCGGACTCGGATCGATCGATTGATTCATATGACTAATGATGGGTTTGACGAGTTCACCTTAACTCTAATTCAGTCAGGACTCATGATAGAGGAACTCAATCACACAGGTAGCTGCATCGAGAGGTTCATCTTTAATTCTGATGGATTGCTATCACATACTGCTAGGTATCACTGATGGATTTTGGAAGCAATTAGAATGATATTGATGATCGATCATTCTAATTGTCGGAATCAGAAGAATTTTGGTCCATCGAAAGGAGTTTTGATGATGTCGATGATGAGATCATGATATGTCTCATTACCATATGAAATTATACCTAACTGGATCACACAAACAAGGGTTAGGGTCTGGATGTCATCAATTGGGCTAACCCAATTGATTTGGATTAGATCCAATTAGGTTCAAAGAAATCATGCTAGACTCGATTGAGCCTAACTTTCTCCTCGTGTAATCTTTTCTATCTCTACTGAGCCAAATGTAATTTGACTCATCCAGAGAATCTTGAGAAGGTTTTTCTCAATCTAAATAAAGTTTGTTCAGCTCAGAAAAGGCTTGTCTTAATTCATGAGATAAATTAAAGACAAGCACCTGCTAATTCCTGTCACCTGTCAATTTTATTTTAGGACATCTGCAAATGTTGACATATGGGTCTTAAACTGAAGAGAGCTCATTGGAAGATTTTTATGGAGTGTCCACATGCCTAAACCATATTGAATTGGGTGCCATAATCAGATTATGGTGTGAGCCCAATTGGATTAAAGTGGGTGCCCCAAATGGATAAGAATGAAAGAGTCCTGATTAACATAGACTCTTTGGTGCCAACCCTTGCTTGTGCTTATCCAAAGTTGGCACCAACATAGGAGAAAAGGTGGGGTTCTTATCTAATATGATTAGATGACATCACTCCACCAATCAAATTTTTTTAGAATTAATTAGAATTTTTTGATTGGTCGAATGATGTGGCATTGCGCAGCATACAAGGTCTATAAAATCCCTGTCTGTGCCTAGGGTTTGTAAGTTTCTGCTCAATACCCAGCCAAAACAAGAATCCTCTCCTCTTCTCTATATCCTCCCTACTCTTATCTCTCCTCTCTTCACATCCAAGGAGTTGGACATCCATCTGGCAAAGGTCCAAGGCATGGTGATGCCTGGAACAGGAAGGCTGCAGGACATCTTCGACAGGCTGCTGCTCCAACTTAAGGAGTTCTAAAGTACTTCCAAATCAGATAGAGATCTAATTTTTGGAGCATAGATTTGCAAGGAGAATACATTCTAGGTCCTACCCAAGTGGATACTGGTAGAGGCCAGATGCTTGCGTGGCTATATCAGAACCTCGGGCTGTGCAAAGATCATCACAGGGTAATCAGATTACCCTTGAGGTATGTCTATACTTCTCATACTTTTAGATTTAATTTTAGATTTTAAATATCAGATAATAAAATTATATCTAATAGATATTAGATCTAAAATAGCATAGGATAAAATTTTTAAATTATTTCACTCCAAATTTGATGAAATCTGGAAGAACCTACAAAGAAAAAAGGTAGTTTTTCCTTCACAATCTAATTATATGACCTAATTTTTGATTTGTCCATGTCCAAAATCCTCATGCACAAATATAAATTTTAGATTCTAAAACTAAATTTTAGATTCAAATTCTTTACATGAATGGTAAGTTTTAAATCATGAAACTAATTTTCAGATTTAATATACAAGAACATATCACATATGTGCATGTAAAATTCAGATCTAAACTAAAATTCAGATTATAATAGGATATCATATATCTCATATACAAATTATGAATCAGATTGAAACTAATTTTTAGATCAAGTATGCAATCATACATCTCATATATGAATCATTAATGTTGGAGTTTCATGGATTCATGCATTCAAAATTTTTAAAACAAATATGCAACAGAATTAAAACTTTTCAGATTAAATCTGATTTAATCTAAGCATGCATAAGATTATATCTTCAAACCATAAATAGGATCATCATATGTGAGATGAGATTCAGATATATATATCAAATAAAAAAAAATAAATTAAGAATATACCTTGGTATGGATCAATCTTTAATGTGAACTGATGATTATGGATATCTTCTGAAGGTCCCTTGTAGCCGCATAAGTATCTGGCCTCCACGAGTATCCACATAAGACTCTGATCTAATCAGAAGCCTTTTGATCTCATCAAGGTGCTAGCTCTCTTACAGAGATCGCATCTTGATGGTTGAAAATCTTCTTTTCTCTCAAGATACTCTTAGAGAAGAAGAAGAGGTAGGAGGATCTTGATCTCTACGCTAGAGATCATGAGAAGAACCCTTTCTTCTCTTTTTTTTTTAAAATCTATGTATCAAATCTCTACACTAGAGATGTACAAATTTTTTCCAACTTTTGGATAAAGAGAAGAGGAGACATCCATGTCCAAATATGGACAAAAGGGAGAGAGGAGATTCTCCTAACAACCAACTATTGGTTGTGTATGAAAGAAGGATAAGGGGATACATACCTTGTGCCAACACCCATCACACCGTCCCTCTCTCTCCCATGTTTTTTCATGCACAAAAAGGGCTCTCTTTTAGCATCAATCTGATCCTCATCTCAGCCATCAAACCATCCCACATAACCCCACTTAAACAGGTGAAGAGGAGTTTGAGATTGGATAGGAAACAAGAGTCCAATTCAAGTAGGACTCTAACTTATTTTGTGCCACCCATATACAATCCTTTTTCACCCAGGTTTTACACGGAAAGGAAGGGATTAAAGGAGCTTATTACATGCACAAATTGAATAGAGAGGTGGCATCTCAACCTGGTTCAATGTGGGACCTATGTGGTGCATGGAAAGGAGGTAGTTTAATCCCTAGGACTCTTAGAGTAGGTGGCTGTTTTAAATCAAAGAAAACATCAATCAATCTTACTCATATTAGGACCAGATTAGATCCAAATAGATAAAAAATTAGATCTGATTCAGAGCCTAAACTATTTAAATTAGATATCACCTAATTGAAGAAGGAGTCCTAGTCCTTTTGGACTCTTGCTTGGTGCTTGAGTCAAACTCAATTTAATCCTAATCCAATTAGAATTTGATGTACCTATGAAAATGGGAATTTTAGTCCAAATAAAAATTCATTCATCATAGTCTAATTAGGATTTGAGTCAAATCTAAATTCTAATTCAAATAGAAATCATTCTCCTATGCAATTTAGGTTATCTTATAACCCAATTAGGTTTGATCAAATCAAACTCATGTCAAGTTAAATTAAATTCAATTTAATTAGACTTGATGCAAGTCCCATAACCCAATCAAATTGAGCCACATAGCAATCCAATTATCAATTAATCCTCTTTTAACTCACTAACTCTTTAGCGAGTTACATAATGCAACATTTGCATTGGATCAATCATCAATCAAATTGATGATCAAATCCTATTACGATTCATAATCATAATTCAACCATCTGATCAGTCAAAAGTCTCTTTTATGTGTGATCCCATAGATTTTATTCTATCTGGTAGTGAGATATATTGTGATCCCTATCACAATATTATTGAAACTTTTTTCAATAGGTTGAAATAGTTCCAACTCTACCCACCAAGAATCATCGATCATCAAGATGATACTCGTGGGTCTCACAATCCACCAGTGACACCTAGCAGTATGTAGTGGCAATTCAGTAGAATAAAAGATGATGAATCTTTAGGTACAATTAACATATGGTACAGTCTCTCTATCATGAGTTTCGATCGAACGATAAGTCTTGGATGAATCGTCAAACCTCATCATCAGTCATATGATAGATTCAATCAGCTTGAGTCCATATGTGATTTCTATAAAAAAAATTTTTATTAATCATACTGCTATGGCCATAGACTTAAGGACTCAGTCTCTTAAATTCCATAGGACTACTCCCTTCTACTAAGATCAATAGATCCTATCTTGATGCACACCCCATTCTTACTATGGACCAACTATCGTCAACATCTACTACTAGGGCTTATTAAGATCCATGTTGATGTGTCAGTCAAACTCCAACAGCTTCACTATGAGTAGTAGTGCCATCTCAGGTCAAAGGATCAGTCGTACAATTATAGCATCAAGAAAGTCACTAACAAGTGAGCAGACATCCATGTGACTTCTCATGTTAGTCACGCTCAGTGCTAGTTGTTCTCTAATAACCACTTGCACTCTCGCTCCAGTATCTCTACACTGCGGACTTGAGACCCATCTATCTGAAGGAAGTGATCCATGCACTGGTCTATCCAGATCAATCACTATCCCCATGATGATCCTATGATTAGGAGCAATTTAGAAATTAACCATCAATGACGCATGTCTCAAATTCTCAACTCTTTGAAAATATATCTCATCATCTTGTTAATCCCTTAGATGATTTATGGACACATAAACATGAATTGTAATATAAATACCCAATAAGCATAAAATCATGTCCTAGAGATATAATATGTGTTAGCCAAAATTGACTTCTAGAGCATATATCTAACAGTCTTCCACTTGCACTAATACCAATTTGCCATGTACCAAGCCCCATCTTCACAAGACAAGCTTTAGTCTTAGGCTAGCTAAGTGACTTACCAGTAGATCATCCACATCACATGTGGAGTTTGCTCTCTATACCTCTATGTATTTTTACTTGAGGTAGTCACATATTCTGCTGCTCTATGTGCTTGGATATCTGGTGAGACCTAGGCTCCTTAACAAGGACTATGGTGTCATTGTCTTTGCAGTATAGTGTCATGACATCTGATGGTATGACATCCAATTCTGCAACTAACATTAGAACTAGAATACATCCTACACATCTTTAGTGTACTCAGCTTCCATCGATCGATTATTTAGAATCCTTTCAAAATATCGACACAAAAACACACCCCATGATGTAGGCATTCTACCATCAATATCAGACATAAAATCTAAATTAGTGTATCCACCCACTCTTAGCTTTGATCCTTCTCCAAATTAAGAATAAATCATGAGTTTTTCTTAAAAGCTTAAGTATATTTTCACAGCAATCCAGCGCTCTTAGCCTGGATACAATTGATATCTACTCGTGACATTCACAGTATTATCTATATCAGTTCAAGTACATTACATAGCATACTTTTATGCTCAAGAGGGTAGCAGACCCCTCTCTGAGATTTTTATGCTGAACCTTTCAGCATTTAGTCTCTGTATTTTATCTGTGAAAACACAAGCATCCAATTGTATCTATCTCTAAAGATCTTTAGGATGCTTGCTTTATGTCTTTCATGGATAAATATATATTCAACTATATTTTAATCGATGTCAGTATTGGACACTCCCACTGACCCTTTTGAAAACACATAATTCCTCCTTTTCTGATCAAACAATTTGATCATATCATCGAGATGACTATTCCAATCTAAGATTATTATAGACTTTGTGATCTCCTATCACGAGAAGTGAAATCCATAGGCTATTCCATACAGAAATCTTCAAAAGATCTCTACTCAAGAAATCTGTTTCACATCCCTTTGTCGGAGTCGATGTCTTACATTGCCTCATTGTAGGTTCTAGGATCATCTCTATGCTCCCCATCTCCTATGAGAAATGACTTTCTCTACATCCTCTGTTAAGCATACCCAAGTACCTTTCGAGAGGATTAAAGATCCTACAATGTGTATGAGGTGGAAGAGGAATATACGTCCACTGGCTCATGATGAATAGGTTCTTAAGGTCCCAAGGCTCCCTGCTCTTCAGAGATACTCTTTTAGAGCTTAACTTTTCTCCTACTGCTTCATCTTGGTTAAATAATTTTTGAAGACAGTAGCATGTCGGGTCACAATCACATTATGATCCTATCAGAAAGTAATATCTCAAACTCTTTTAGGATGAGCCTTATAGACCTATCTTCTAGCATATCCATTTGTTGTCCTAGATACAGACTCAACATCTTTGAATCTCAAAATAATTAAGATTCAGTTCTCACCATGTCATATCTCATACAGTGTAGTAGGAACAGGTTTAGAGTGAACCCAATTCTATAGAAATAAAGTATGTCCTTAAAGAAGCATAAATAAATCAGTGAAGTTTACTATGGATCAGACCATATTTTATATAGTCTCATGACTCTTTTTATCTCGTTGAACTGAGATATACTAAGAGCAGTCCAATATGAAACTATGTCATTTTATGAGATAACCAAAAAATCTTTTCATTGGTATTGCATCCTCGATCCGATCGAAGTACCTTTAAAAATTTTTCGATTTGTTTCTCTACTTACATTTGAATTCTTTGAACCTTTCAACAATTTTAGACTTGTATCTCATATGCTTACCCATACCATGACTAATCATCGATAAAGGTAACAAAGTAGAGAGAACTCCTTGGTCAGCACATCATATAGGCTACACACATCAAATGTGTACAAGGATAAGTATGTCAGTAGTTCTTTTTTTCTTGTCCCATATGAGCAGCTTAGTCATAATTTCTCAAAAAGATGATGCACAAACTAGATATGACTTAATAATCAATAAGCCTAAAGGCCCATATTTCTCCAGTTTGTTAATCATTTCTTCTCCAATATGACTTAGCCTAAGGTTCTACATATACTTTAAGTTTATCTCAATTCTGGATCTCTCAGATCCAATGGTATTCACTGCTTGCTCAATTAAGTTCACAGATGCATTACCATGTGAATGATGGAGACTATCTCTAAGAACTAAATCTAAACGATGATCACAAAGGATAGATACCCATGATGATAGCAGTAATTCTTGTCTTGTTATCAATTTAAGGATTACTTCCTTAGTCCTCCACTTTTTCATCGACTCTACATTAGAGTCCACAGCTCAACTAGAGAAGAGAAAATCATAAGGATTGTATTGAGCAATTTTGACATACCTACTCTAGATGTATCTTTGTTTCTTTAGGTTCTCTAAGTATTTACCACTAAACTCTTTCAAAGTTTCTTTGTTATCAACACTTTGATCAATTCAAATAAGATGCCATGATGGTCATTTACAATAAGCTACCTATATAAACTAATCAGGGATCGTAGGATCAAATCTATAAGCAATTCCTTGTGCATGGTTATGTCGAACCTTTCAAGCTCCTTAATATCCTTGATCATTATCAAATAACGAACATAGACTGACTGTCCATCAAGCATCAGATGCACTGTGTGACTATGATCACCTCACAATATTTGTAGATGAATCAATGTATCATTGGCAGTGAATATGTACTCATGCATGCGTTGGAGTTCATCTAACATGTGTTGGGAATAGTGTCCCAAAGCCAATCGTCAGCATGTTAACGGTTTTGCTCATTCTTGTATTAGTATATGAATTATAAATAAATAAAAATTATTTTGGTATTTTTTATCACAAATTATTTCATCTTCTAATGAACTCCTGTATTATGGTGAAGTCCTTAGGACTATTTAGACTCGACAAAAGAGGATTTGTCGTTTAGTCCTTAAACCTGTTCGCGACCAAGTGATACGTTGTTACCAAAGACAACAATATTTATCAAGCATAGATCGTTGTGTGCCATATGGGTTGGTTGTCCTCTTAACCAAGGAGTGTGGAGACACTGATATGGCATACAGGTGAGATGTAAGGGTACATCTACACTGAACGTGACCGACTCCGGAGCTTTTTCTGCTGTCAAGATTTGCTCCGATGGAATATGGGTATAAATATCCCTCCGACCTGAGACCACCATGGTGACTTGCAAGAAACTCACTACACTTAGGCACTGGACTACCTGAATTTCTAATTCAGTGATGGAAGGCTGCTGGGTTAGTCAAGTACTTGACTTGTCGGTGCGTGTGTCAAGGTGGAATTGACCACTCCAATTTAGGAGCTGTGTACAATCATGTTTCAATTTAGTAAAATCTTAGCTAGGGTAGTCCTAGTGAGGAGTCATAGGACTATTTGAGTTGAGCACGATTCAGATGATCTGATCAGGGTTGACAGTTTAACCCTGAGTCATCCTATGCACAGGGGTTAAAAGGGATGAATTATACAGTAACCATATTTGCTTAGGATCTGAGTGTTGCGATTGTGACTATTCGACCTATCCGAATATCGGATACCATTGCTAGATGGTCACTTTGATTAAGATAGAAATTGGTTCTTGTGCTACCGGCTTAGGTTCGAACCTGCGGGGTCACACACATTAGAGGTTCCTATCTGATCTGATGGCTGGTGAAGAGTCTCACTGAACTGGGACTCTTCGACCAAGAGTCCTAATGCTCGGGTACTCTGATTCCTACCTATCTGAGACTCTATGATCGAGAATCAGGATTATCTCATCCTGAGTTCCACACATTTTGGGTACCAGGGTCAAGAGTCCCACTGGTTTGGACTTTTCGATCAAGGTTTCATATCAATGGACTTCGATGCCTGATTGTCCATCGAATTTGGACTCAGTATTTATGAGAGATTTAATTAATGATTTGATTTCTAATTTACTCAATTTGATTGAGTAATTATTTTTGGATCAAGTCCAATTGAATTGGATTCAGTTGGGTTTGACCCGATTAGGTTTAGTGTTGACCTAATCGCCGAGGTGGTTTGGTCCCTGATTTGATCAGAGGTTGGGCTTAGTAAATTCTTGATTTAATTAAGATTTTATTAAGCCTAATTTAACCTAATTGTATTAGGTTTAACTTAGTCTAATTGTGCCTAACCTATTTTAATAAGATTGGTTCAATTAGGTTGATTTAATTTTTGAAACCACCTTGACTTATCTCCCTGTGCCACCTCACCTCATCGTGCCTATTTGAATTCACAAGAAATGAGTTCTCATGAATTTTCTCCCACATAGAAGCCTTCCCATGCCCTCCCTTGTGCACCACTTATGTGGATAATGATAAGGTTGGTTGGCCATTCAAATTCAAATAATGTTTGAATTTGAATGGGCAACTAATCCATGCACCACCTTATCCTTTTATGCACCCCATTCTCTACATGAAAAAAAGTTTCTCATGTAAATTCTCCATGCACAAAGAACCCACGACCCTTCTCTTCTCACACCTTGAGTGGATAAGGATAGGTTGGTTGGCATTTGAATTCAAATTTGATTTGAATTCAAGTGAGCAACCACCTAGCTTTATCCTCTTATGTGGTAAAAATGCGGTCTTGCAGCATTTTAAAAAGGATGAGAAGTTGGGGCATGTGTATATCTAATTTGAGAGAGAAAGGGTGGCATGAGAAAGGCCTTCTGCATGAGAAAAGAAAAGAAAAGAAGAAAAGAAAAGAAGAGAGAAAGGGCACAGGGTCTTCTGTAAGTATCCTAGGATTTCTGCCTAGGGTTCAGGAAGTGAGAAGGTGAGCTACGAGTGTCGTGAGCCCATCAGACTTCAGAAAGAGCTTCATCAACCTCTCAAGTACCTTTGTTGATGATTCAAAGTATTTAAGGAGTCAGCAGACATCGATCAAATGAGTTCGATCAACATCGGCCGTCGAAAGGGTTCTACGACGAACTAGCATTCGTGAGGAGCCGATTAGATCGGGAGCTTTATGTGGATGATCCACAGAGGTCAGACATACTGTGTGGCTGCATTACGATGATTAGACCTTCTCGACGATGATCAGACTGCGGTGATTGACTACCCGCACGAAGGTAATGTGTTCTGAACACATAATAGTAAAATATTTACTGTAGAATTTGAAATTTTAAATTTAAATATATGCTATATATATCATATTTAGATCCTTGTGTAGGGTTAATATAAATTAATTAATTAGATTAATTAATAATTTTTACTGTAAAATTATAATTTTAAAAAGTTTTAAAATTATCATTTTACCCCTGCACTAAAATTCCCACAATTGGTATCAGAGCGAGGTTCTAAAATATGATATACATTTGCATGCGTAGATTAAGTAGTAATCTAAAAGTTTAAATTTGAAATTTGTTTAAAATTTGAAATTCAAAATTAAATTTAAAATTTAAAATTTAAATTTTGAAATTGGTATATTTAGGTATACTTGATCCAAGTAGCGAGTAGTCTAATTGGGTTGGTTGCCATGGTCGTCCGGTCATAGGAGAAAAGTAGGGTTTAAAGGCCCTCTCCTCTCATTCGATGGGGTTCTCCTATGGCGGTAGGGATGTCGAGCGATTATATCCCATACAGATGAAGTAGCGAAAGGACTTAATTGTAAAGGTTCAATTGTAAAATTTATCATGAATATTTTAGATTAGATCTAAAGAAATATTCATAATTTATTTTGATTGAGTTATTTTCTGTTATGTAATTAGCAATAGGATTGCTGTTTATGAAATGTGCTGATCCGTTTGTGAAATGAGTCAACACATTTGGTGAACAGAAAATAAAATCTTTCAAATTTGAAAATTATTTTCGAAATACCAAACCCTGACCCATCAGTCCAAATACTTAATTAAAAGAATTAAGTGTTATCTAGTTGGTCTAGAATTGTGAATTAAGACCTAAGATAATTGCATAAACTTGTGGGTCAATGGGTTCGATGGATTAGGTCCATAATTGGGTTAGACCTAAGGTTAGCTTAAAGAAATGGACTAAATTAGAGTAATTGGTCAAATCTAATCAAAAGTTAAATTAGATTTGGTCAAGGACACTTTAGACTTAACTCCAATAGTTGTAGTAGAATGGGTCCATGTCTTTAACTAGACCAAGATGGACTTAATCTATGGCTACGTGGTGGAACCCTATTTACTAAGTTGATCAAATTAAAACTAATGAACCGGTTGGTGTCTAAGGTAAGTTCGGCAGTCTGACCAATGGTTTTAACTGGGAGCTACTCGCATTGATTCGATCTCTGATGAGTTAATGGCATATCCCTTCCACTGATCTCACTTATCTGACCAACCTGGTGAGTTAGATTTTGATTAGATCACTTGGTGATTAGGGCTCACCCATGTCATTAGGTAAATCAGTGTGACTGATTTAGGTGCTCCTAATGCCGGCTTTAATTAAATTTTTTTTAATCTGACTTGGTGAAGTCAGTGGGAGGATTAAAATTGGCTGGTTAATTTCTTTTCTTCTATCCTTTAATAAAATCCTCAAAAATTATTAGATCCCTAAAAATGATTAAGTTATAGTGATAACTAAGTCATAGCCTCCCATTAAGTGAGTGATAATGAGTCCATTAGTTTAATAATCACTGGAGGCCCAAAGGCCTGGTGCTTATTGACTAATGGAATTATCATTCATAATATGATCATTTGGTTGAGTCTTTCTGATGGTGGTCAGATTGGCCGGCCAAAGTCGGGCATGATCATTTATTGGTCAGATTCACCAAATCAAATCATGTTAATGGTTGGACCTAACCAGATCTTTTCAGTGGAGGCCAAAGCCTACTGATTAGGTTCTGGGGCAAAATTAATTACTAAAGTTGTTTAGAAAAACAATCGATTATGAACCTACCCATAGATGCACATGGGTTGACCAACCAAAGTTGGGCTCGTGTGGGGTCTGTGTGGATTCTAGTACCCACTAAGGAATTAAAGTAATTCTCGAATTGGAGGTTGAGGCTACCAGTTCGTAAAAATACTGAGAGAAATTTTAGACTAAAGTCCAAGTCTTTAGTATTAATAATTTATGTACTAATAAAGGTCTGATTTTTCTTTATGTAGCTATGGCCACTATCCTGTCGCTTCGGTCATTATTAGATAATGACAAGCTGATGGGACCTAATTTCGATAGCTGGTATCGAAAATTGAAAATCATCCTTGATCATGAATGGATCCTTTATGTAGTAATGGATCCGACACCTGAGGAGCCAACCCCAAACACTAGAGGGGTGGTTCGAACACTTACCAGAAGTGGCTCAACGATCGCACTACTATTCGATGCATAATGCTGGCAGTAATGAATGATGAGTTCAGTCGCAGGTTCGAGAATGTCCAGCCACAGTTGATGCTTCAAATGTTGAATGACTCCTTTGGCACACCTGACGACGTTGAAAGGCACAAAACTAGTTGTGCCATTTTCAATGCTCGGATGAGGGATGGAGCCTCAGTCACCGATCATGTACTGTGCATGATCGAAATGATTGAGCACCTAAGTAAACTGGGCTTTCCCTTGCATGAGCAGCTCGGTAAGGATGTGATCCTTAATTCTTTGCCCAAGTCCTTCCTCCCCTTCCTTAATCATTTTTGGATGATAAAGTCTGCAGTGAACTACCACAATTGTTGGGGTTACTGCAGAACTTTGAGAAGGACCACCAGCTCCATAAGGAGTCGGTGAATGTTGTGGGAGGGTCTTGTTCTGGTCATCGACCCTTTAAGAAAGGGAAGAAGAACAAGAAGAAGAAGAACAAGAAGGTGTAGCCACATGTTGGGACGTCTGCACAGGGTCAGACCAAGAAGCGCAAGCCCGACCAGAGCCAGGCGGAGTGCTACTTTTGCAAGAAGCAGGGGCACTGGAAGAGGAACTGTCCTCTATACATTGCCTCCCTGGATCCAAACAGGCCGAAGAAGAAGCAAGGTAATTATATGATAACACCTTGCAACTTTTTCATTTGTGATACTACTGCCTGGGTATTGGATACTGGAAGTCCTTATCATATCTGTAATTCGATGGAGGGTTTGCAGGTCAGTAGGAGATTTGATGAAGACGAGAGGTTCCTGAACGTTGGAGATGGAAGCAAAGTTTCAGTTCTAACTTTAGGAATCATGAACCTTGCAATCAACTCTTATAAAGTAATTCTGAGTGAATGTCACTATTGTCCAAGTTTTTTATTAAATATTATTTTTGTAGGCCTTTTGGCCATATACAGTTATGAATTTTTAATAAAAAAAAATATTTACAATGTCATTTTGAATGGTGTTACAATATTTGTTGGATAATTAAATAATGAAATTTACTTCCTATCACAGCCTGTTAATGTGGTTCAAACCTCTGGTAAACACCCTAAAATGGATAATATGTCAGAAGTCTACCTTTGGCACTGTAGGCTAGGTCATATCAATAAGAATAGGATAAACAGGTTGGCTCAAGAAGGAATTCTTGAAGTTGGTGATTGTGAATCACTTCCAACTTGTGAGTCCTATCTTCTTGGGAAGATGACCAAGTCACCTTTTACTGGAAAAGGTGAGCAAGCCAGTGAACTCTTGGGTCTGGTACATTCTGATGTATGTGGACCCATGAGCTCAAGTGCAAGAGGTGGATATTTCTACTTCATAACCTTCACAGATGACCTATCGAGGTATGGGTATGTCTACTTAATGAAATATAAGTCAGAGTCATTTGAAATGTTCAAACTATTCTGAAATGAGGTAAAAAAATAAACTGAGAAATGTATTAAAACTCTTCGATCTGATCGAAGAGGTGAATACATTTTAATGAGTTTCTGACATATCTTGGGGAGAATGGGATTCTCTCTCAGTGGACACCTCCTGGAACACCACAGCATAATGGTGTATCTGAATGGAGGAATCGGACCTTGTTGGACATGGTTCGATCCACGATGGGGTTTGCTGGTTTGCCAATCTCCCTCTGGGGATATGCACTCGAATCGGCTTGTTACCTTCTAACTAGGGTTCTGAGTAAGTCTGTAACCAAAATGCCATATGAGATATGGATAGGACGTAAGCCAGTACTCTCGCCCTCAGGGTTTGGGGGTGTCTGGTTTATGTTAAATGTTTAATTACGAACAAGCTTGGACCTAGGTCTGACAAGTATTATTTCATAGGATATCCAAAAGAGACCAAAAGGTATTATTTCTACCTAGCTGATGACCAAAAGGTTTTTGTCAGCCTTAAGGCAATCTTTTTGGAAAAGGAGTTCCTTGGTGAAGGGACTGTTGCCTCTAAGATCAAACTTGAGAAAGTTCGGCAGGTGGAAAAACTGACACAAGTTTTTGAACCTGAACTGGATTTGATTAGATCAGATCTGGAGCCTATTATTTCTGCACCCTTAAGGTGATCTGGTAGAGTACCACATCAACCGGATAGATACTATGGTTTCTTAGTCCGAGACAACGATTCTGTCGAACTTGATGAAAATGATGATGATCCGATCACCTACATGGATGCAATGCAGAGACCTGACTCTGAGAAATGGCTAGAGGTCATGAAATCGGAAATGGAGTCCATGAAGGTCAACGATGTGTGGACATTGGTTGACCCACCCGAAGGAGTAAAACGCATAGGGTGTAAGTGGGTCTTCAAGAGAAAGAGGGGTGCAGACGAAAAGGTGGAGACCTATAAAGCCCATCTGGTTGCCAAGGGATATCGTCAACGTTATGGTATAGACTATGACGAGATGTTTTCTCCTGTGGCAATGCTCAAATCCATTCAGATTATGCTTGCGATAGCTGCCCATCTGGACTATGAAATCTAGTAGATGGATGTGAAGACAGCTTTCCTAAATGGAGAGCTAGACGAAGAGGTGTATATGATACAACCTGAAGGGTTCACATTCACAGATGAGTCTAAAGTGTGCAGGCTATAGAGGTCCATTTATGGACTTAAGCAGGCATCTCGGAGTTAGAACATACATTTTGATAGGACGATCAAGACGTATAGCTTCGTTAAGAACAAAGAAGAGCCCTGCATTTATAAGTGGGCTAATGATCCAATAGTGGTATTTCTTGTATTGTATATGAATGACATTCTCTTAATCGGGAATGATGTCCCTGCATTACAAGGAATAAAGATTTGGCTGTCATCACAGTTCTCCATGAAGGATCTAGGAGAAGCTTCCTACATCCTAGGGATGAGGATTTATAGGGATAGATCTAAAAGGTTGCTTGGCTTATCCCAGTCCATGTACATTGATACTATGCTGAAGAGATTTAGCATGGAGAATTTCAAGAAAGGCTCTCTACCGATAGGCCATGGAATTTCTCTCTCGAAGAGGGATTATCCGACAACACCTCAAGAGAGAGAGCGTATGGGTAGAATTCTATATGCTTTGACAGTGGGATCTATCATGTACTCCAAGACATGTACACGACCAGATGTGGCATACTCACTACGGGTAATGAGTAGATACCAATCTGATCTAAGGGAGAATCACTGGAAGGTTGTTAAAACCATCCTGAAGTATTTATGAAATACTAAGGACCAGTGGCTTGTTTATGGTGAATCAGACTTGAGACTTATGGGGTTTATAGACTCCAGTTTTCAGTCTAATCACGATGACAGCAAGAGTGTGTTGGGATTTATTTTTATCCTTAATGGTGGGGCTATCTGCTGGAAGAGTTTCAAGCAGCACACTGTGGCTGATTCAGTTTGCGAGGCAGAGTATATAGCTAAATCAGATGCTGCCAAAGAAGCGATGTGGCTGAAAAAATTTCTCACCGAGCTTGGAGTAGCACCCTCCCTTGTTGGTCCAGTTCTACTCTACTGTGACAGCTCTGGAGCCATTGCTCAGGCGAAGGAACCAAAGGCACACCAGCGGATGAAACATATTCTGCACCGCTACCATCTTATCCGAAAAATCATGGATAGAGGTGATGTCGATCTTCAGAAGATTGATGGAAAGGAGAACCTGGCCGACCCATTCACTAAAGCCATTGTAGTGAAGGAGTTTGATGACTTCAAGTCGAAGATGGGTATTAGATACTGCACTGATTGGCTTTAGGCCAAGTGGGAAATTATTGGGAATAGTGTCCCAAAGCCAATCGTCAGCATGTTGACGATTGTGCTCATTCTTGTTTTAGTATATGAATTATAAATAAATAAAAAATATTTTAATATTTTTCATTACTAATTGTTTCATCTTCTAATGAACTCCTGTGTTGTGGTGAAGTCTTTAGGACTATTTAGACTCGACAAAGGAGGATTTATCGTTTAGTCCTTAAACCTGTTTGCGACCAAATGATATGTTGTTACCAAGGACAACAATGTTTATCAAGCATAGGTCATTGTGTGCCATATGGGTTGGTTGTCCTCTTAACCAAAGAGTATGGAGACACTGGTACGGCATACAGGTGAGATGTAAGGGTACATCTGCACTGAACGTGACCGACTCCGGAGCTTTTTCTGCTGTCAAGATTTGCTCCGATGGGATATGGGTATAAATGTTCCTCCGACTTGAGACCGCCATGGTGACTTGCAAGCAACTCATTGCACTTAGGCACTGGACTACCTGAATTTCTAATTCAGTGACGGAAGGCTGCTAGGTGTATTCAAGTACTTGACTTGTCGGTGCGTGTGTCAAGATGGAATTGACCACTTCAGTTCAGGAGCTGTGTACTGTCGTGTTTCAATTTAGCAAAATCTTAGCCAGGGTAGTCCTAGTGAGGAGTCACAGGACTGTTTGAGTTGAGCACGATTCGGATGATCTGATCAGGGTTGACAGTTTAACCCTAACTCGTCCTATGCACAGGGGTCAAAAGGGATGAATTATACAGTAACCATATTCGCGTAGGTTCTGAGTGTTGCGATTGTGACTATTCGACCTATCTGAATGTTGGGTACTATTGCTAGATGGTCACTTCGATTAGTACAGGAATTGATTTCTGTGCCACTGGCTTAGGTTCGAACCTACGGGGTCACACACATTAGAGGTTCCATCTGATCTGATGGCTGGTGAAGAGTCCCACTGGACTGGGACTCTTCGACCAAGAGTCCTAATGCTTGGAGACTCTGAGTCCTACCTGTCTGAGACTCCATGATCGAGAATCAAGATTCTCTGATCATGAGTTCCACATATTTTGGGTACCGGGGTCAAGAGTCCCACTGGTTTGGGACTCTTCAATCAAGGTTTCATATCGATGGACTTTGATGCCCGATTGCCCATCAAATTTGGACTCAGTATTTATGAGAGATTTAATTAGTGATTTGATTACTAATTAACTCAATTTAATTGAGTAATTATTTTTGGATTAAGTTCAATTGAATTGGATTCAGTTGGGTTTGATCCGATTAGGTTAAGAGTTGACCTAATCGTTGAGGTGGTTTGGTCCCTGATTTGATCAGGGGTTGGACTTAGTTAATTCTTGATTTGATTAAGATTTTATTGAGCCTAATTAAGCCTAATTGTGTTGGGTTTAACTTAGTCTAATTGTGCCTAACCTATTTTAATAAGGTTGGTTTAATTAGGTTGATTTAATATTTGAAACCACCTTGACTTATCTCCCTACGCCACCTCACCTCACCTCACCTGCGCCTATTTGAATTCATGAGAAATGAGTTCTCATGAATTTTCTCCCACACAGAAGCCTTCCCATGCCCTCCCTTGTGTGCCACTTGTGTGGATAATGATAAGGTTGGTTGGCCATTCAAATTCAAATAATGTTTGAATTTGAATAGGCAACTAATCCATGCGCCACCTTATCGTTTTATGCACCCCATTCTCTACACGAGAAAAAGTTTCTCATGTAAATTCTCCACACACAAAGAACCCACACCTCTTCTCTTCTCATGCCTCGAGTGGATAAGGATAGGTTGGTTGGCATTTGAATTCAAATTCGATTTGAATTCAAGTGAGCAACCACCTAGCTTTATCCTCTCATGCGGTAAAAATGCGGTAAAAATGCGGTCTTGCACCATTTTAAAAGGGATGAGAAAGTGGGTCATGCGTATATCTGATCTGAGAGAGAAAGGGTGGCATGAGAAAGGCCTTCTACGTGAGAAAAGAAAAGAAAAGAAGAGAAAAGAAAAGAAGAGAGAAAGGGCACAGGGTCTTCTGTGAGTACCCTAGGGTTTCTGCCTAGGGTTCGAGAAGTGAGAAGGTGAGCTATGAGTGTCGTGAGCCCACCAGATTTTAGAGAGAGCTTCATCAACCTCTCAAGTATCTTTGCTGATGATTCAGATCATCCAAAGAGTCGACAGATACCGATCGAATGAGTTCGATCAGCATCGGCTGTCGAAAGGGTTCTGCGACAAACTAGCATTTGTGAGGAGTCGATCAGCTTGGGAGCTTCGTGTGGATGATCCATAGAGATCAGACATACTGTGTGGCTACATTGCAATGATCAGACCTTCTCGACGGTGATCAGACTGCAGCGATTGACTACCCACATGAAGGTAATGTTTCTGAACACATAACAGTAAAACGTTTACTATAGAATTTGAAATTTTAAATTTAAATGCATGCTATATATATCATATTTAGATCCTTGTGTAGGATTAATATATGTTAATTAATTAGATTAATTAATAATTTTTGCTGTAAAATTATAATTTTGAAAAAATTTTAAAATTATCATTTTATCCCTGCACTGAAATTCCCACAACATGGACTTCATCATATAGCACCTATCTTTATTAACATTGTCCATCCACTCATCAAGTATAGCTCATTGACTATGGGTTGGACGGGTTATTAATATTAGAATAATTTTGTAGAGAATATTATTTAATTTTATAAAATTAAGAATAATTATTAGGTTTGTGAGATAGTCTATGTAATTGGTTTCGATTAATCGGTTGATATCTAAGATTTAAGTTAGAGGGTTGGAAGCTGACACAATGAATAACAAAGAGCAAAGATTCTAATTGGATGTTTGTACTTATTTTTATAATTTACTCTAAGAACTTTTAGATGCAAAAAGAGACTCCCACTATTTTATCAGATCTCTCACACTCTCTGGGTGGAGAAACAAAAATCCTAACACGATAATTGGATTTCTAGTGGGTGTGTGGTCCCACCGATGTCGTGCACCTCACTTAACAGTTATTGATAATATGAATAAATACCAATGTGTGGACCACTCTTTACCCAGATACTTCTCGAAGCATGTTGTAGCTACTTGGTCTCTAAGTCATGTAGGCTCACCTAACAATTATTGCCCACACTCCTTAGTTAAGTCAGACCTACCGTTCACAAGCTGGTGTAAAGCCATCATTGGGTCCCTTACCTAATAATTATTGGATCCAATCCCATTTTTATTCCGGAGTAACTCTTTACTAATAGAGTGGTTGCGTGTTTCTGATGCAACTGAACCACTATGACCAGTCGAGAACAATCAACATCGATAGCACACCTGCACATCTACAATGGTGGAAGACCTTGGACTTAATATTTGTAGAAAAATTTAAGTTTAGGTCTCATCTAATCAGTCATCACATGATTGATATGATTGGCATGGGCTAAATCAAACCACCAAGCAACCATATTTGAGACTCAATCTTCCTAATTGGCTAGATAAGTGGAGATTGGTGGAGGTCTCTCCATTGCTTTTCTTAGACATCAATAAATTGATCAGATAAGTGAATGGAACCAATTAAATAATCACCTTTCAATTACTTACCTTAGACACTAATTGGATAATTGATTTGAATATGTTAGCTTAGGTGAATCAGATTCGAGCCATAGAGCCGAATTCGATCCTTAGGTTAATCTATTCTACATATGGGTGTCAATCGATTTGATCAATAATAATTATATGATCTTGAGTTTCATTGACCTCACCTTAATCAACACTTCACTTATTTTGATCAACTGCTATATCGATTTAGACCCAATATGATCAAATCAGAAATCTTTTGATGTAATCCAATTACATGACCTAATTTGATCTACCCATAACCAATCCCTCATGCATAAATAGTAATTTTAGATCTTAAATCAAAATTTTTAGATCTAAATTTTTTGCATGAAGAGTAAATTTTGATCTCGAAATAATTTGAGATCATGTATACAAATATGTATCATATACATAAACAAATTCAGGTCATAGAAATAAATTTCAGCCCTAAACATACTTTCATATATCATATATATGAATCAAAACAGATCTCAAAATTTTTTTAGATCTAAATAATAAAATATATATCATATATATACTATAAAAATCAGATCTAAAAGTTTAATTTAATTAAAAATTTTAACATCATCCTAGGATAACCATACAGCATAACAAGTTATGCTAGGACAACTTTATGTCAGAACAATATCAAAATCTTTCAGATCTAAAATTTTTCTCTATGGATTTCAGATCTAAATTCTAATCTCATGCATATGATATGGCTTCGATATCACTGTTGGAGTTTTATGGTTTCATGCATGCAAAATTTTTGAACCAAGTATGCAGTGGAATTTAAAACTTTTCAGATTAAATTTGATTTAATCTAAGCATGTATAAGATCATATTTTCAAACCATAAATAAGATCATCATATGTGAGATAAGATTTAGATATATAAATCCAATAAAAAAAAATAAATTAAAAATATATCTTGGCATGGATCAATCTTCAATGCGAACTGATGATTATAGTTATCTTCCGAATGTCCCTTGTAGCCGCACAAGCGTTCGACCTCTACGAATATCTATACGAGATTTTGATCTGATCAAAAATCTTTTAATCTCATTGGGGTGCTAGCTCCCTTACAGAGATCGCATCTTGATGGTTGAAAATTTTTTTTTCTCTCGAGATACTTTTAGAGAAGAATAAGAGGTAGGAGGATCTTTATCTCTACGCTAGAGATCATGAGAAGAACCTTTTCTTCTCTTTTCTTCTTAAAATCTATGCACCAAATCTCTACAATAGAGATGTAAAAATTTTATCCAACTTTTGAATAAAAAAAAGAGAAGACATCCATATCCAAATATAGACAAAAGGGAGAGAGGAGATTCTCCTAACAACCAACTATTGGTTGTGTAAGAAAGAAGGGATAAGGGGATACATACCTTGCGCCAACACCCATCACACCGTCCCTCTCTCCCCCATATTTTTCATGCACAAAAAGGGCTCTCTTTTGGCATCAATCTGATCCTCATCTCAGCCATCAAACCATCCCACATAACCCCACTTAAATAGGTGAAGAGGAGTTTGAGATTGGATAGGAAACAAGAGTCCAATTCAAATAGGACTCTAACTTATTTTGTGCCACCCATATACAAGCCTTTTTCACATAGGTTTTACATAGAAAGGAAGGGATTAGAGGAACTTATTACATGCACAAATTAAGTGGAGAGGTGGCATCTCAACCTGGTTCAACATGGGACCTATATGGTGCATGGAAAGGAGGTAGTTTAATTTCATAGGACTCTTAGATCAGGTGGTTGTTTTAAATTAAATAAAACATCAATCAATCCTAATCATATTAGGACCAAATTAGACCTAAATAAATGAAAAATCAGATCTGATTTGGAGTCAAAACTATTTAAATTAGATGTCACCTAATTGGAGGAGTCATAGTCCTTTTGGACTCTTGCTTGGTGTTTGAATCAAACTCAATTTAATCTTAATCTAATTAGGATTTGATGTACCTATGAAAATAAGAATTCTTAGTCTAAATAAAAATTCATTCATCATAGTCTAATTAGAAATTGAGTCAAATCCAAATTCTAATTCAAATAGAATTCATTCTCTCATGCAATTTAGATTATCTTATAATCCAATCAGATTTTATCAAATCAAACTCATGTCAAGTCAAATTAAATCATATTTAATTAGAATTGATGCAAGTCCTATAGCCCAATTAAATTGAGCCTCATAGCAATCTAATTGTCAATTAATCATACTTTAACTCACTAACTCTTTAGCGAGTTATATAATGTAAATTTGCATTGGATCAATCATCAATCAAATTGATGATCAAATTCTGTTTTGATTCATAATCATAATTTAACCATCTGATCAGTCAAAATTTTTTTTTGTGTGTAACTCCATAGGTTCTATTCTGTCTGGTAGTGAGATATATTATGATCCTTATCACAATATCATTGAAACTCTTTTTAATGGGTTGGAACAGTTCTAACTCTGCCCCTCAAAGATCATCGATCATCAAGATGATGCTCGTGGGTCTCACAATCCACCAGTGATATCTAGCAGTATGTAATGACAATCCAGTAGAATAAAAGATGATAAACTTCTAGGTGTAGTTAACATATGATACAGTCTCTCTATCGTGAGTCTCAACTAAATAACAAATCTTGGATGAATCGTGAAACCTCATCATCAGTAATATGATAGATTCAATCAGCTTGAATTCATATGTGATTCTCATGGAAACTCATTTTCATTAATCACACTCATATACCCATAGACTTAAGGACTCAATTTCTTAAATCTCATAGGACTATTCCCTTCTGTTAGGATCAATAGATCCCATCTTGATGTACACCTTATTACTACAGTGGACCAACTGTCACCAACATCTACTACAAAGACTCATTGAGACCTATATTAATGTATCAGTCAAACTTCAGTAGCCTCACTATGAGCAGTAGTACTATCTCAGGTTAAAAGATCAATCATACAACTGTAGCATCAAGAAAGTCACTAACGAGTGAGTAGACATTTATGTGACTTCTCGTGTTGGTCACACTCAGTGCTAGTTATTCTCTAACGACCACCTGCACTCTCACTCCAATATCTCTACACTGCAGACTCGAGACCCATCTATCCGAAGAAAGTGATCTGTGCATTGATCTATTCAAATCAATCACCATCCCCATGATAATCCTATGACCACGAGCAATTTAAAAATTAACCATCAATGACGCATGTCTCAAATTCTCAACTTTTTGAGAATATGTCTCATCATCTTGTTAATCCTTTGGATGATTCATGGATACATAAACATGAATGGTAACATAAATATCATATAAGTATAAAATCATATCCTAGAGATATAATATGTGTTAGCCAAGATTTTTAGATTTATGCATGCATCTATATATCATATATATATAAATAAAAACCAATCTAGAATAAATTTCTGATCTATGCATGCCTTCACATATAAAATATATAAATTAAAAATTAAATTTAAAATAAATTTTAGATTTAACTTAAATATCTATACATTATATGTATCAAATAAAATCAAAATTTGAAACTCTTTTCAAAATATTTAGATCAATTTCATGCATATGAATCTAGTGGCTCTGATACCACTATTGAAAATTTGAGTCAGATGCATGAATATGTGTTTCAAAATTTTTTTTTTAAACAACATAGTAGATTTAAGATTAAAATACCTTTTAATCTTAATCATGCATGCATAAAATAAAGAACACAAGGATCTACTTCATATGTTGAAATTGAATACATACTGAATTTTATGCTGAAATTAAATATGTAATCGAATCACATATCTATTTCATAATTTCTTTCTTTGAATCTGGATCTGAAAGAGAATAGGTTCTTCTTTAACTATGCAAGTGCCCAACCTCTATGGATATCTACTCGAAATCAGCTTGGAACAACCCTCTATGGTGTTGATCTTTTTTCTCCAAGAACGATCACCCTATGAATCTGAATAAAATTTGGATCATGATCAACTCTTTGATCTTTTTCTTGATCTTTTTTTTTCTTTTCTTACTTTTCTTTCCTTGATTATAAAGCAACCAAGGTCTAAAAATCAGTAACTAAGAGGTACCATCTAACTCCTTTGGGTGTTGGAAGATGGAGGATGCCCAACCTTGTTGGATGTTAGAATCAAGAGGGAGAAGAGAGGGAGGCGTGAGGAGCTCTTGGGAGGCATGGAGCTTACAGAAATTCTAACATAAGAGCCTTAGAGAAGGGCCCTTTGAATAGGCAAAAGGCTTGAATCTTATTCAAAACCAAATAGTCCCTATTATGGTGGTTATCGTGAGTACCTCAGATCAGCATGACAACCATGGGACACCTCAGATCTTCAAGCTATCTCTAGGACTAAAGTGTGGAGCCATATGCAGAGTAGAGCTACTATGCCTTGTCCACTATGTGGTCTGTCCGACGCATCCCATGGCCTCGGTGGGCCAATGCCTTAGTGCATGGGCTATTCCTATTATCACAGCTAGCTCATCTTATGATGTATGCGACAACTATCTTCCCAAGTGGATAGACTCAGAGGTAACTGACTCCCCTAATCTCTCAAGAGTGATTTAAGGCTGAATTATCTCATCCATAATGGCATGTTCAATGATCCTATGATATCGAGATCGTACGATCTCATAGCTATTCATCTAGCTATTCGACAGTCTTCTATATAAGCAACCAAAGCCCTGAGAACTAGGTATGTCAATCAATCCCTCTCAGAGAACTCGTTGCTATTCCTATTGTTCTTTGAATCCGACTTAAGTGTCAGAGGATTCTCGTCGGAGTGAAAATCTTAGGTTACGCTTGTTTTGTAGGTCACTCCAACACCATCATCCCTGTATGAGGCTCAGTCGCCTTCTCTCCAACCTCCACCAAATTGAGCAGCAACAGCCCTTTAATACAAGTTCTACTTGCATTAGAAATTCTTGTAGCTTTAGATCCTTGACCCCCTTTAAGAGATCCATAAGGTGCCAACACTTGGCACCCTTTAGCCCACTCTCTCACATGCCACATGGGAATATGGGATGCCCCCTAGTTGATCCTTCACGCCCTAAATCAAGTGGGCATGCCCAACTTGATCAAATCAAGTGGCACCCCATATTAAACAATCAAGAAAATGCTTAAGGGTTTGAACCCTTAATGCATATGATCCAAAATCATAGGTATCCAATAATTGAAGTCTAATGAATCTAATTTATTTAGATTATTAGTAGGTAATTAATTCACATTAGTCTTATCAAATAAGTAATTCATGTATAAAGAGAAAATTAAGTTCAATCATGTGCTAGCAAGGTTATCCTAAACTCAATAGAATTTTTTTAAACCGAATTAAGACTTCATAAGCTTAATTGCTTATTCCATATCTAATCCCTTTGTTGTGTAACCCTATTGATTTTGTTAGATGTGTGCCCTAAAAGTCAATCTTGACTGATGCATATCATATTTCTAGGATATATTTTTATATTTAATAGGCATTTATATTACCATTCATATTTTATGTCCATGAATCATCCAAGAAATTAACAAGATGATGATACATATTTTCAAAGAGTTGAGAATTTGAGATATATATCATTGATGGTTAATTTCTAAATTGCTCGTGGTCATAAGATCATCATGGGGATGGTGATTGATTCAAATAGATCAGCACACAGATCGCTTTCTTTGGACAGATGAGTCTCGAGTCTGTGGTGTAACGACACTGGAGCAAGAGTGCAGGTGGTTGTTAGAGAATAATTAGCACTAAGCGTGACTAACATAAAAAGTCACATGGATGTTTGCTCACTCGTTAGTGACTTTCTCGATGCCGCAATTGTATGACTGATCTTTTGACCATGGTGCTACAGCTACTTGCAGTGAGGCTGCTGGAGTTTGACTACACATAAATATTGACTCAATAAGTCTTTATAGTGGATGTTAGTGACAGTTGATCCACTGTAGGAGTAGGGTGTATACCTAGATAGAATCTATCGACTCTAGCAGAAGGAAGTAGTCCTATGGAATTTAAAAAGTTGAGTCTTTAAGTCTATGGCCGTAGTAGTATGATTGATGGAAAAAAGTTTTCATAAGAATCATACATGGACTCAAGCTAATTGAATCTATCATATGATCGATGATGAAGTTTGACGATTTATCCATGACCTGTCATCTGGTCGGGACTCATGATAGAGGGATTGTATCATACATTAACTACACCTAGAGGTTTATCACTTTTTATTCTGCTGGGTTGCCACTACATACTGTTAGATGTCACTGATGGATTATGAGATCTATGAGCATCATCTTAATGATCGATGATCCTTGATGGGCAGAGTTGGAATGGTTCCAACCCATTGAAAGGACTTTTGATGATATTATGATAGGGATCACAATATATCTCACTACCAGACAAAATAAAATCTATGGGATCACACACAAAGTGATTTTTTGATAGATCAGATGGTTGAATTATGATTGTAAATCATGATAGAATTTGATTATCAATTTGATTGATGATTAATCCAATATAAAAATTATAATTAAATAACTCGCTAAAAAGTTACTAAGTTATAGGAAGATTAATTAGTAATTGGATTGCTAATTAGCTCAATTTGATTGAGCAATGATATTTGCATCAAGTCTAATTAAATTAGATTTAATTTGACTTGACATGAGTTTAATTTGATCAAGCCTAATAGGGTTATGAGATAACCAAATTGCATGGAAGAATAATTTCTTGTTAAATTAAGATTTGGATTTGACTTAATTTCTAATTAGACCAGAATCTAATTAAGAGTGTTTGAGTTTCTATTTGGACTAAAAATTTTTTTCTTTATGGGTGTGTCAAATTTTAATTGGATTAGGATTAAATTGAGTTTGACTCAAGCACCAAGAGAGAGTCCAAAAGGACTACGACTCCTCTAATTAGGTGACATCTAATCTAAATAGTTTGGACTCCTAATCAGATTTAAATTTTTATCTATTTGGATCTAATCAATTTTTAATATGATTAAAATTGGTTAGAGTTTAAATTAGTTTAAATCTGCCACCGAAAGAGGAGTCCTAAGTGGATTGGACTTCACCCCTCCATGCACCATAAAACCAGCCCCACGCCCACCAAGTTTTAACGCCATACTCTCTCTCTTTTTAGCATGTAAGAATCCAAAGAAAAAATCTTCTTTCTATGAGATAACCTGGGCACAAAAGGTTAGTGTTGGGTGGCACAAAAAATTAAGAGTCCCAGGTGAATTGGACTCTTATCTTCCTACCTAAACTTTATCTCCTCTTTACCTATTTAGACATGGAATCATGAGGGATGGCATGGACTTGATACGGATCAATTTTGGATGCCCAAAAGGAGAAATTTTGTGCATATGAAAAATCAAGGGGAGAGGGCACGATGTTAAGATGCATGACGTGAGGTAAGTTAGATGTTATCCCTTCTTTCTTTCCAACAACCAAAAGTTGGTTGTTAGGACATCTTCTCTCCCATCTTCTATCCTTGTTTGGATATGAATTTTTTCTCTTCTCTTTGTCCAAGAGTTGGACAAAAATTTCTACATCTCTAGCATAGAGATTTGGTGCATGGGTTTTAGGAAGAAAAGAGAAGAAAGGATTCTTCTCATAATCTCTAGCATAGAGATCAATATCCTCTTATTTTCTTCTTCTTCTCTAAGAGCATCTTGAGAGAAAAAAAGATTCTCAACCGTCAAGATGTGATCTCTGTAAGGGAGCTAGCACCTCAATGAGATCAAGAAGCTTCTGATAAGATCAAAGTCTCATATGGATACTCATAGAGACCTAATGCTTGTGCGGTTTCAAGGGACCTTCGGAAGATATCTATGATCATCAATTTGTGGTGAAGATCAACCCACGTCAAGGTACAAAGTTTATTTATTTTTATTTATTAGATTTCTATATCCAAATCCTATCTCACATATATCAATCCTGTTTATGATTTTAAGATTTGATCTTATGTGTACTTAGATTAAATTAAATTTAGTCTGAAATTTTAAAATTTCACTGCATACTCATTTTGAAAATTTTTGCATGCATGAAATCATAAAACTCCAATATGTTGGAATTCGGAGTTTGGTGCATGCATGTGTATTTCAAAACTTCATTTCTAAATATCACAGTGAAGAATAAGATTAAAATAATTTTAATCTGAATTATGCATGCATAAAAAATATAAAATCACGTGGATCTATCTCATATGCTGAAATTGATATATACTAAAATTCAGATTGTGATCAAATCACATATTTGTTTCATAATTTCTTTCTTCAAAATTGGATCTGAAAAAGATGAGGCTCTCTATTAGCCACACAAGTATCTGACCTCTATGAGTATCTACTCGAGATCAGCTTGAAACAGCCCTTTATAATCTAAATTTTGATTCTCCAAAATTCAGCCTGCTGAATCTGAACGAAGCCTGGATTGCGATCAACACTTGATCTTTTTTCTTGATCTTTTTCTTCTCTTCTTCTCTAGAGTTTATTCTTACTATGTGCTACTATTATATATGAAAACCAGCAAGGAAGAGGCACCCAAACTCCTTTGGGTGTGGAACTCCTTGGGACGTGCATCCCAAAGGAGTGTATAGAACACCCAAGAGAAGAGAAAGGGAGAAGAAGAGAGGGCATGGGGAGAGCCTTTGGATGTGAGGGGCTACTGATTTTGATGCTCTAGAGATCTTAGGGGAGGTCTCTTTAAATAGGCACAAAGATTGAATCCTATTCAATCATATAATACAAGTCCAACTTGCATTAGGATTCCTATTAACTTAAGTTATCCAATTTACATTAGGAAACCCATTAGGCACCAACAATTGGAGCCCTTATACCCATAATTAGACACCCTCTTTTACACTCAAGAGATGTTTTATATGAAATCAAAAGGCTCTCTAATCAATGGACATGCCCAATTTGATCAAATCAAAGTGGTGCCATATAATAACTATCAAGAAGATTCATAAGCGATTTGCACCCTTAATTTATATGATCCATAACCTTAGACACCTAAAACTTGGAGTCTCATGAATCTTATTCATGTAGATAATTAGCAGATAATTACGTTAGAATTAACTTATCAAATAAGTAATCCCAACAAAAAGAGAAATTGGGTCCTAAAGGAAAAACCGGCTTTTTTCTTGTAGGATCTTCAAGATCTAATGAGATCTGGGGCAGAATATTTCAAAAAAAATTATCTTACAATATTTTAGATCGAAGATTTATTAGATCTAATTCTTATTATCTAAAATTAAATCTAAAATTAAATCTAAAATCAAGAGGAATAGAGAAATACCTCTAGGGTAACTAGATTATCCTGTAGATGATCGCAGCAATGCCCAAGGTTCTAAAATAGCCACACAGTCGCTTGGCCTCTACCGGTATCCACTCAAGAAGGATCTGGATCATTTTTTTCTTGCAAATGTTTGCTTTAAAAATCAGATCTAGATCTGATCTGAAAAATCTTCAAAAGATCTTCTGAAGCTGGAGCAGTAGCTTCTCGATAAATCTCTATAGCCTTCTAATCAAAGAGCCACCACACCTTGGACAAGCACTAGATGGACACCCAACCTCTTGGACATGAAGAGGGGAGGGTGAGGAGCAGAGGGGGTAGAGAGAAGTGGAGGGGTTTTAGGCTTTTGCTGGGTATTGAGTAGAGTCTCTAAACCCTAGGCGTAGATAGGGTTTAAATAGACCCTGCTGCGCCATGCAGTGTCACATCATTCGACCAATCAAAAAATTTTAATTAATTTTAAAAAAAATTTGATTGGTAGAATGATGTCATCTGATCATATCAGATAAGAATCTCCATAATTCCTCCTACTATTGGTGCCAACACTGGATAAGCACAGTGAGATTGGCGCCCCACAGTCCAAGTTGATCAAGGGATCAGAGTCCTCATCTCATGGGACTCTATCCTTATCCACATGGGGCGCACACCATATCTGATTATGGAACCCACATTGAGGGCTAATTTAGCAGGTGAGCACTCCACTAAAATTGTCCAATGATTTCTTGCCAAGTGGCCTTCAGTCCAAGGTCCATGGGTCAACATTTGACCAATGTCTTAAAATGGAAATGGCAGGTGATAGAAATTGACAGGTGTTGTCTTAAATTCATCTCATAAATTAGGATAAGACCTTTTTGAGCTGGACTGACTCCAGTAAAACTGAGAGAAACCTTTTCAAGATTCTCTGGGTGAGTCAAATCACATTTTGCTCAATCGAAATAGAAAAAAATTACACGAGGAGAAAGTTAGGCTCAATCGTATGCTAGCACGATTTTCTTGAACCTAATTGGATCTAATCCAAATCAATCGAACTGGGCTAGCTCAATTGATGATATTCAGACTCTAACTCTTATTTGTATGACCCAGTTAGGTTATTTCCGTATAGTAATCAGACATGTCATGATCTCATCATCGACATCATCGAAACTCCTTTCGATGGACCAGAACTTTTCTGATTCAGATAATTAGAATGATTGATCATTAAGATCATTCTAATTGCTCCCAAAATCCACCAATGACATCTAGCAGTATATGATAGCAACCCATCAGAAATGAAGATGAACCTCTCGGTGCAGCTACCTGTGTGATTGAGTTCTTCGATCATGAGTCCCGACTGAATTAGGGTTAAGGTGAACTCGTTAAACCAACATCAGTCATATGAATCAATCGATTGATCCAAGTCTGATGTGAAACCTTAATGAAAAACTTTTTTCCATTAATTCACTCTGCCATAGGACTACTCCTCTCATCTATCGAGGTTGATAGATCCCTTCTTGGTGCGATTTGGTTCCTACAATAAATATGCTACAACCAACATATACCTCAGGGTTCCGAATGGCTAGGAGATTGAGTTATGGTGTAGTCAAACTATAACACACTCAAGGTGAACAGTCGATGTACCTCAGGTCAAAGAACTAGACACATAGCTGCAGCATCGAGCTAGTCATCGATGAGAAGGTAGACTTTCTTATGACTGCTCGAGGTGGTCATGCTTAGTACTCTCATTCTCAATGAATACCTGTACTCTCATTCTGGTGTCTCCACACTGTAGACTCAAGATACATCTATCCTAAGAAAGTGATGTACACCAATCTTTCAGATCGATCACCATCCTCGTGATGATCCTATGGTCAGGAGCTGCTTATGAGTTAGTTATGTAAATTCATGCCTTAAATTTTCAACTCTTGAAAATATGAATTAACATTCCTACTAACTCAAAGAATGTATCACAGACATAATGTACATAATGTGATAGTAGAATAATCTTTTTATTTATTTATAGTCAAAATTATAAATTTGCCCTTACATTTGTACAGGAATATGTCAGCCAATCTGGCATCTAGGACATGCATCTAACAAACTCCCATTTGACCTAATGCCAATTGGCTACATATCTAAGTCCCATCTTCTCAAGGTGGGCTTCGATCTTTTGCTAGCCTAATGGCTTTGTCAGTGGGTCTGCCACATTATTTGTGGAGTCGACTCTCTTAACCTCGACATAACCTTTTTCGAGGTAATCACGGATCAGATGAAATCACCGCTCGATATGCTTGGACTTCTGATGAGACCTTGGCTCCTTAGCTATGGCTATGGGGCCATTATTATCGCAGTAAAGAGGGATGGCATTCGAAGATATCACTCTAAGCTTTGTGGCAAACTTCTTGTACCGGAATACCTCCTTTGCAGCTTCCGATGTAGTAGTATACTCTGCCTCCATGGTGAAATCAGCAATTACCGTCTGCTTGAAACTCTTCCGGCTAACTGCACCACCATTACAAATGAAGAGACTTCCAGATGTCGACTTTCAATCACTTATATCAGACATAATGTCTGAGTCTGTAAATCTCTAAACTTGGAGTTCTCCATTCCCAAAGACTAGAAACATATCCTTAGTCCTTCTCAAGTACTTAAGAATATATTTCACAGAAGTCCAGTACTCTTCGTCTGGATTCGACTGATATCTGCTTGTGACACTCACAGCAAGGGCTATATCAGATCGTGTACATAGCATGACATACTTGAGGCTCCCTATTGTGGAAGCATAAGGGATCTTGCTCATGCGTTCAATCTCCTCAGGTGTGCTAGGGCACATCTTCTTGGAGAGATGAATGCCATGTCTAAAAGATACTAAACCTCTTTTGGAGTTTTTCATGCTAAACCTTTTTAGCATCTCCTCTATGTACATCTTCTGTGAAAGTCCCAGCATCCTATTTGGTCTATCTTTATAGACCTTAATACCTAGTATAAAGGATGCCTCTCCTAGATCTTTCATAGAGAACTCCTTAGATAACCATATTTTGACTGAGGTCAACATGGAAATATCATTTCCAATCAGGAGGATGTCATCTACGTACAGTACGAGGAAGACAACTGCGCTCCCACTGACCTTCTTGAACACATATGGTTCCTCCTCATTCTTGATGAAACCAAACATTTTGATCACATCATTGAAATGAGTATTCCAGCTCTGAGATGCTTGCTTAAGTCCATAAATAGATCTTTGCAACTTGCAGATCTTGTGATCATCATCACTGGATGTGAAATCAAGTGGCTGTTCCATATAGATATCTTCCTCAAGATATCCATTTAAGAATACCATTTTCACATCCATCTGTCATATTTCATAATCGAAATAGGCTGCAACAACAAGTAATGTGTGGATAGATTTTAGCATGGCTACGGACGAAAAGGTATTCTGATAGTCAATGCCTTCGCGCTGACTATAACCTTTCGCTATGAGCCTAGCCTTGAATGTCCCCACATTCCCATCAGCACCTATCTTTTTCTTGAAGATCCATTTACACCTAATAGGTACAATACCTTCAGATGGATCTAACAAGGTCTAGACTTGGTTTGAGTGCATAGAGTCAATTTCTGATCTCATTGCCTCTAACCATTTCTCGGAGTCGATATCTGATATCGCCTCATCATAGGTCTTGGGGTCATCACCATGAGCTCCATTTCTCGTGAGAAACATTTTCTCTACTTCCTCTTGTATAGTATCTAAGTACCTTTCAAGAGAATGGAAAACCCTAGTCGATCTACGAGGTGGAAGAGGTTGTGTTAGGATTGGTTCTAATTGATTTGGTTCCTCAGGTTCGTTAGCTCATTGCTCTTGGGAGACATTTTCCTTGAGCCTAATTATTCTTTCGATGCCACCATCTTGAAAAAACTATTTTTCAAAAAAAATAGCATGTCGATTTACAATCACATTGTGATCTTCCAGAATATAGAAATAGTATCCTAATGACTCTTTAGGATATCCTATGAATCAAGCTCTAAAAGATCTAAACTCTAACTTGTTCGCCTACTGTCTCTTGACATGAGTCGGACAATCTCAAATTTTGAGATGACTCAGACTTGGCTTCTTACCAATGCCATATCTCATACGGTGTGGTAGGAACGATTTTAGAGGGAACCCTATTCAATACATATATTGCTGTCATGAGACAATGTCCCCAAAAAAACTCAGAGAGGTCCGTGAAGCTCATCATGGAATGGATCATATCTAATAGGGTCCAGTTCCTCCATTTTGAAATCCCGTTGAGTTGTGGCATTCCAGATGGAGTCCATTAAGAGACTATGCCATTGTCCTTAAGATAGTCTAGGAACTCCCGACTAAGGTATTCACCTCTTTGATCTGATCGAAGAACCTTAATGGGCTTTTCTGTTTATTTTTCTACCTCATGTCTGAATTCTTTGAACTTTTCAAAGGCTTCAGACTTGTATTTTATTAGAAATACATATCCGTACCTAGACATATCATCGATGAAGGTAATGAAGTAGACATAGTTGCCTCTAGCCAGCACATCAAATGGGCCGCATACATCTGTATGTACTAGAACAAGTAGGTCTGTGGCCCTTTCCCCATGTCTTGTAAAAGGGAGCTTGGTCATTTTGCCTTGAAGGCATGATTCATAAACTGGATATGACTTGGAAGTCAACGGACTCAATAGCCCAGATTTCTCCAATTTGTTAACCCTGTCTTCCGCTATATGACCTAGCCTTAGGTACCATAGATACCTATCATTTAGACTATCGCTAGGCCTTTTAATTCCCATGATATTCATATTTTACTCGATATGAAATACAGATACATCAATATGTAGCTGATAGAGACCATTAATAAGAAAATTATTTGCAATTTTATTATTTTCATAAAATATGTTACAATGGTTCTTATGAAAGCTAATCACATAGCCTTCTTGTGCTAAACATGAAACAAAAATCAAATTCCTGCTTGCTGTAGGTACATAATAACAATCTCTAAGAACTAAATCTAATCCTAACGATAATCGCAAAGGATAGGTTCCCACGGGCACAGCAGCAACTCTAGCTCTATTCCCGATGCGTAGGATCATATCTCCATCCCTCAGCTTCCTGCTCTCCTCAAGATCCTACATAGAAGTGCACAAATGAGCACTAGAACCAGAGTCAAGTACCCAACTGGATGCAGAGGAAATCGTAAGATTAGATTCTATAACAAGCATGCCTCCAGAAGGACCATCCTTCTTGTTCTTCAGGGTGGCCAGGTACTGAGGATAGTTCTACTTCCAATGGTCATCTAAATTGCAGTGGAAATATTTTCTCTTTTCAGCAGCCTTCTTCTTCGATTCAATTTTCTTCTTCTTCCCATCCACCTTCTGCTTCTTCGGAAACTTCTTCTTCTTTCCAAAAGACTTTCTCTTGAAAGAAGTCTGCTCCACAGTAAGGATTGAGCCTTTTGAACCTTTCAAAGAAAGCTCAGCCATAACCAATATGTTCATTAACTCAGTCAAGGTACACTGCAGCTTATGCATATAGAAGTTCATGATGAACTGACCATATGCATCAGACAAAGATTGAAGGATCACATCAATCTGAAAATCTCTATCTAAGATGACACTGAGCTTCTCAAGCTTTTTAAGATCCTTGATCATTGACAAACAATGATCTTGGACTGGCTGCCCATCATGTATTTTAGCCTTTAAAAGTCTTTGGCAGACTTGATACTTGGCTGCGCGACTTTGTTCACCAAAAAATTCTTGTAGGTAAGCCAACATTTGGCGGGTAGTCATAATATTCTCATGCTGGCACTGTAAGTCATCAGACATGGCACCCAACATGTAGTACCTGGCTTTGTTATCATCATCTGTCCACTTTTCCAGAGATGCTTTTGTTGGAAAATATGACCTAAAAGCCAATCGTCAAGCTGTTGATGGTTGGGCAACCAAGTATTGTAACTGATTTGTTAATAAATAAAATATATTTGGCATCTTCATCATAAGCTTTCATCTTCTAATGAACTCTGTTGTTATGATGAAGTCCTTAGGACTATTTAAGTTCGATAAAGAGAGGATTTATTGATTAGTTCTTAAAACTATTCACGACCAAATGATAGGATGTTAATAAGGACGACAGCTTCTATCAAGCATTGGCGCTGTAGGCCATATGGGTTGGTTGCCCTCTTAACCAAGGAGTGTGGAGACACTGGTATGGCATACAGGTGAGATGTAAAGGTACATCATCATTGAACGTGACCAACTCTAGAGCATTCTGCTGTCGAGAATGTCTCTAATGGGATATAGGTATAAGTGTCCCTTAGACCTGAGATCGCCTCAGTGACTTGCAAGCAACTCACTGTACTTTGGTACTGGACTAACTAAATTTTTAATTCAGAGATGGAAGGCTTCTGGGCATAGTCAAGTACTTGCGTAGTCAGAGTGTGATCGAGATGGGATTGACCACTCCAAGAGTTGGAGAAGAATGAGTTGCTGTATTTCAATTTAGCAAAACCTTGGTCAGGGTAATCCATCAGATGAATTTAATATTTTGAAATACAATATGGACAACCAGATCAGAGTTGATAGTTGAATGCTACGATATCCTATGATCATTTTGGTCAAGGGGATGAATTATATGGAAACAATATCTGCATGGGTTCTAAGGATGTTGTTCTACACATTCGACCTATCCGATCATCAGGTACCATTGCTAGATGGTCACTTCGATTGATACAAAAATTTATTTTTGTACTACCAACTTAGGTTTGAACCTATGAGGTCACACACATTAGAGCTCATGATCCGATCGGATGGTTGATCAATGATTAAGAATCATTCTAGGGTTAAATGATCAATACGATTGACATTTAACCCAGTGCAAGTGTTGCAGGAGGATCGATTAGCAATTTGATTGCTAATTGGCTTAATTTGATTAAGCCAATGAGTTAAGATTAAGTCTAATTAAAAATAATTTAATTAGATTTAGTTTGGGCTTGATTGGATCAAGTCCAATTGATTTATTGGATAAGCCAATTGCAAGAAAAAACTAGTCCTAGTTTAATTAGGATTGGGTCAACCTAATTTCTAATTTGATTAGAAAATTAAATCAAATTTAAATCTAATTTAATCTGATCAAATTAGGTTTTTAATTAGGTTAAGACTTATTTTAATTAAGTTGATCTAATTTTGGTTTGATTTGGTTTTGAAAACTAAATTAAAACAAGTCATAAGATAGAATCCTAGTAAGACTAGGATTCCACCTTGCGCCACATAACCCCCCCACGCCCTCTCTCTTATTCCATGCCAATCTCCTCTTATTTTGTGTGACAAAAGCCCTCTCCCAGGTCTCTCACACATCCATAAAAGGTTTTCTCTCTTCTTTCTTACATGGAAGGTGGTTTGGATCAAATCTAAGAGGAATAAGTTTGGATTTCGAATTCTATGAGATAGAGTTTTAGAAATCCAAAACTCTATCAATTTTGCACCGAATTTATCCAATTTTTTTTTGGAATTTTTGTGGCTTTTAAAGTACATATTATATACCCTTTTCTAGTAGTCCATGCATGAAAATAAGGAGGAGGTGCTCAAGAGTTGGGTGCCCCTTATCTTGCCATGTTTGGATAAGCCTTGACTAGGTATTTGACCTAAATAAAGACTCTATCATATCTCTCTCTATAAATTAAGTTTATTCTTAAAA
Source organism: Elaeis guineensis (assembly GCF_000442705.2). Taxonomy (NCBI): domain Eukaryota; kingdom Viridiplantae; phylum Streptophyta; class Magnoliopsida; order Arecales; family Arecaceae; genus Elaeis; species Elaeis guineensis. Next base: position 98,356,672 of record NC_026000.2, read on the forward strand.
TTTTTATAGAAGATAGAGAGCTAAGATACCTTTTGGCCAACCAAAAATCAAAGAGAAAAACCTTTGGTCGTGGAGATATAATAGACACAAGATAGGGTGTTTAAAGAGAGAAACGAGAAGAAGAAGAGGGTCTTCTTCTAGGGTTATTTGTTTTCATCTCTTTCCTTCCTTCATCTTGAGTTTTCTGAGAGCATCTCAGATCTGAAACTCTTCCTCCTACTTCTCATATTTGAAAGAGCCCAAATCAAGAAGAAGGAGGCACCTGATCAACCATCAAAGAAGGATCAGCGCAGTACTAGCATACTGTGCTGATTTCCTGAAGCAGGACTTCTGGTCGAGATTCATGGGCTCATGTGGGCGACTCCTAGAGGTCGGATGCATATGCAGCTTGCAACATCATTCTTAAGCCCAGATTAGTGAGGTTAGAATATCTAACTTGCAAGGTAATAGATCTGATCTATTGTTTAATACATACATTAGATGTAGTATAGAAACATGTTGATATGATCAACATGTAGTTCATGCTCTATATATTTTAATTTTTGATTTAATGCTATGTAATAATCATATAATAGGATCTTAGATCTAAAAATTTTCTAATTTTAAAAGATAAATTTTAATTTATTTTAGTCTTTCACTGTATGATCTTGAAAAAGTTTCAAGATCTAACCCTGAAACCCTAGATCTGGTTCCTTCAATTGGTATCAGAGCCAGGTTCTTCATTACATGATTATTTATACATGCTTAGATTATTTTTTAGATTAGATCTAATTTATAATCTGATTATTAAATTTAAAATTAAAATTTTAGATCAATTACGAACTACAAGGTTGTCCTGCTATAAGGTTTACCCCTTACAGTGCAAAGGTTGTCCTAGTTCGTGTAGATCTATATTTAATTATAAATTTGTTAGATATGATATAGATTAAATTTATAATTTATTAGATTTAAAAAATATTTAAATTTGAAATAAAATCTCTTTGTTAATAATTTTTATGCAAAAAAAATATTTAAAGTTGAAATTGTTTCAATTACATGAACCTGTTTAGATTATATCTAAAGTAGTTTCATGATTATGAATCAAACATGAAATATGGTTGGTAGAATCATATTGTAAAATTATTTTATAAATATAAAAATTATTTTTTAAAAAGTCGAATCCATCTCTCAGCCCAAAACTTAATTAAGAATTAAGAAGTTATTTTGATTAGGTTCAAGGATTGTGAATTGAAGAAACTAAGACACAAACCATAACACATTGGGTTAATGGGTTAGTGGAAATTAGGTCCATTAATTAGGTTAGACTATGGTTAGATTAAATATGGACTTAATTAGAGAATTGACTAAATCTAATCAATTGTTTTCTTAGATTAGGTCAAGAATTTTCTAGATCAATTACAATAGTTGTAGTTGGTCAAGTCCATGTCTTTAACGAGAACCAAATGGACTTGATTCTTGGCTAAGTGGTCTAGCATGAACTATTAGGTTAATCTAATCGAAACTAATTAAACCAGTTGGTGTCTAAGGTAAACCAGACTGGTGGTTTTTAATTGGGAGCCCACTTACCTGGCCTTTTCTGATGGTGTCTAAGGCAAGCTTTGGTCGACCCTCCCACTGATCGAACTTACCTGGCCTCTTGGTGAAATTATGTTTTGATCGGATCACTTGACTATTCGAGCTGACCCATGTCAGCTAGGTAAATCAGTGTGACTGATTTAAGTGCTCCTAGACCAGCCCTTTTAATGGTCTCCCTTAAGCTGACTTGGTGAAGCTAGTGGGAGGATCATGATACGCTGGTTCATCTGACCTCATCCTCTAAATCATTTAAATCTTTTAAAATTATTAGGTCCTTAAAATGATAAAGTTATGGAGATAACTGAGTCATAGCCTCCCATTAAGGTGTTTGATAATGAGTCCATTAACTCAATAATCATTGCAGACCCAAAGGCCTGGTGATTGTTCACTAATAGAATTATCACTCATCATATGATGACTTGGAAGGGTCTCTCTAATGGTGGTTAGGTGAGCCAACCAAAGTTGGGCTTAATCATTCATTGGTTAGATGCACCAAGTATGGTCATGTTAATGGTTGGACCTAACCGGATCCTTATAGTGGAGGCCAAAGCCTACTGATTAGATTTTTGGGGCAAAATTAAAATTACTAAAAATTATTTAGAGAAACAATTGGTTATGAACCTACCCTTAGATATACATGGGTTGGCCAACCAAAGTTGGGCTTGTGTGCAGTCTAAGTGGATTCTAGTACCCACTAAGAATTAGGGTAATTTCTCGAATTGGAGGTAGAGGCTACCAATTCGAATAAAATAGTGGGAGAAATCTTTTGATTAAAGTCCAAATCTTTAGGTTTAATGAATCAATTACTAATTAGGTTATGGTTCTTGTTGGGTATAAAATACCCACGGCCAAGTTCGACAGCAGAACGGCTCCGCCCGGACTCGCACGGGAGCCGAGCTCCTCCTTCGACAGCAGAACGGCTCCGCCCGGACTCCTACGGGAGCCGGACTCCTCCATCGACAGCAGAACGGCTCCGCCCGGACTCCTACGAGAGCCGGGCTCCTCCATCGATAGCAGAACGGCTCTGCCCGGACTCCCACGGGAGCCAGGCTCCTCCTTCGACAGCAGAATGGCTCCGCCCGGACTCCCACGGGAGCCGGGCTCCTCCTTCGACAGCAGAACGGCTCCGCCCGGACTCCTACGGGAGCCGGACTCCTCCATCGACAGCAGAACGGCTCCGCCCGGACTCCCACGGGAGCCGGGCTCCTCCTTCGACAGCAGAACGGCTCCGCCCGGACTCCCACGGGAGCCGGGCTCCTCCTTCGACAGCAGAACGGCTCCGCCCGGACTCCTACGGGAGCCGGACTCCTCCATCAACAGCAGAACGGCTCCAACCGGACTCCTACGGGAGCCGGGCTCCGACCTCAGTCTCCGACCTCGGTATCGGCTGCTGGAGCCGGACCCCACCCACGACCTCAACCGAAGGGGGGACTCCTCCCGGACTCCTGCAAAGGCCGAACTCCGACCACTGTCGAGCCTCGATCAACAGATCCGTGTCCCTTGGCGGATAACAATAACTGCCAAGATCCTGTTCCACTTCCTGTAGCGGATTCCGTGCGGCTCCACCTCCCCCTGCGACAGGTGCTGCACGATCCCACTACTCTCTGACAGGCTGTGTCAACAGCTATGATGCTGCTCCGCTCCCGGCGGCAGGTGCTGCACGATCCCACTACTCTCTGACAGGCTGTGTCAACAGCTATGATGCTGCTCCGCTCCCGACGGCAGGTGCTGCACGATCCCACTACTCGCTGACAACTAGCGGCAACGGACGCCGCTCCACTACCTGCAACAGGCCCTATGTGGTGGGCTATGATGATGGCCACGTGTCTACTCCATTATCTTTCGCAATCAATTCCCCTGAATATGGGCGGCCCACTGCCAGGCGGTTACAAACGTCGCCATCAGTCTGTTGCCTCCCCCGCCTATAAAAGGGGACCCAGATACGTTATTCTTTAAGCTCTTTTGCCTTATCTCAAAACTCTGCTAAATTCTCCATTCGAGCACTCCATTCTTGTTGAGGCAGAGAACTGACTTGAGCGTCGGAGGGTCTTGCCGGAGCAACCCCACCTCCGATTTAGACTTCCTTTGCAGGTCCCAGCGGCGACCGCGGCTTCCCCAACTCCAGCTTCTCCGGCGCAGGCAGATTTTTGCACCAACAGGATTGGCGCTAGAGGAAGGGCGTGTGTCTTCGCAGCACCCTTGTTCTTGAAGGAGCGCTCAACAGACCCGCTTCCGGCCATCTTTTCCGGCATCCAATCCTCTTTTCCCCATCCGATGCCCTACCGTGAGGTTTCTGCACAGCTACCTCCGGCTGTGGTTGCCAATAAAGGGTGGCCGGATGACCAGCCTTCGCCGGATTCCATCAACGTCATCTCAGGAGAATCCTGGTCGGAGGCAACCAGCACATCAGCTGCATCCCTCAAGCGACAAAAAGTTGAAGAGCCCATAGCCTTCACTGAAAAAGACGCCCAGGGAGTCCAATTCCCTCATAACGATGCGGTCGTAGTTTCCTTGAACATAGCAAATTATGACGTCCGACAACGGAAGTTCGGCCGACATCTTATTCTACAGCGCCTATTCGAGAATGGCCACTCTTGGCGGTCATCTAAGGCCGATGTGCTCTCCCTTGATAGGGTTTACTGGTGACGCCATTCCGACGGAAGGAATGATAGCTCTAACTGTGACCGCTGGTCAGCATCCAAAGCAGTCCAGAGCCCTGGTGAATTTCCTGGTGGTAAAGGCGCCGTCTGCCTACAATGCAATTCTTGGCCGACCCGGCCTCAATGCCCTTAGAGCCGTTGTTTCAACCTACCATTTGAAGTTGAAGTTCCCCACTGACAAAGGGATTGGAGAAGTTCGGGGAGACCAAGCGCTGGCCAGGCACTGCTACAATATTGCCCTGCAAAGAAGCGATCAAGCGGACTCCTGTCCAGTCGACGGGTTGGATGCACGCGATGACCTCACTGAAGAGAGGGGCGGCCCGATCGAGGACCTAATACCAATTCCTTTGAATGATGGGAGTGCGGAGCATGTGGTGTTAATTGGCTCCAACCTGGAGGAGGAGGTGCGAACGCATCTCGTGGATTTTCTCCGAAGGAATGCGGACGTTTTCGCATGGGTCCCGACGGATATACCGGGGATTGAGACAGATGTCATGGAACATCATCTGGCGGTCGACCCTATGTTGGGAAATGTGTCCCAAAAAGCCAATCGTCAAGCTGTTGACGGTTGAGCAACCAAGTATTGTAATTGATTTATTAATAAATAAAAAATATTTGGCATTTTCATCATAAGCTTTCATCTTCTAATGAACTCCGTTGTTATGATGAAGTCCTTAGGACTATTTAGATTCGATAAAGAGAGGATTTATCGATTAGTCCTTAAAACTGTTCACGACCAAATGATAGGCTGTTAATAAGGACGACAGCTTCTATCGAGCATAGGTCGCTGTAGGCCATATGGGTTGGTTGTTCTCTTAACCAAAGAGTGTTGAGACACTGGTATGGCATACAGGTGAGATGTAAGGGTACATCGTCATTGAACGTGACCAACTCCAGAGCATTCTGCTGTGAGAATATCTCTGATGGGATATAGGTATAAGTGTCCCTTAGACTTGAGATCACCTCAGTGACTTGCAAGCAACTCACTATGCTTTGGTACTGGACTAACTGAATTTTTAATTCAGGGACGGAAGGCTTCTGGGCACAGTCAAGTACTTGCGAAGTCAGAGTGTGATCGAGATGGGATTGACCACTCCAAGAGTTGGAGAAGAATGAGTCGCTGTATTTCAATTTAGCAAAACCTTGGCCAGGGTAATCCATCAGATGGATTTGATATTTTGAAATACAATGTGGACAACCTGATCAGAGTTGACAGTTGAACTCTGGGGTGTCCTATGATCATTTTGGTCAAGGGGATGAATTATATGAAAACTATATCCGCATGGGTTCTAAGGATGTTGTTCTACACATTCGACCTATCCGGTCGTCGGGTACCATTGCTAGATGGTCACTTCGATTGGTATAAGAATTTGTTCCTATGCTACCGGCTTAGGTTCGAACCTATGAGGTCACACACATTAGAGTTCATGATCCGATCGGATGGTTGATCAACGATTAAGAATCATTATAGGGTTAAATAATCAATACGATTGACATTTAACCCAGTGCAAGTGTTGCAGGAGGATCGATTAGCAATTTGATTGCTAATTGGCTTAATTTGATTAAGCCAATGGACTGAGATTAAGTCTAATTAAATATGATTTAATTAGATTTGGTTTGGGCTTGATTGGATCAAGTCCAATTGGTTTATTAGATAAGCCAAGTGCAAGGAAATACTAGTCCTAGTTCAACTAGGACTTGGGTCAATCTAATTTCTAATTTGATTAAAAAATTAAATCAGATTTAAATCTAATTTAATCTGATTAAATTAGGTTCTTAATTAGGTTAAGACCTATTTTAATTGGGTTGATCTAATTTTGATTTGATTTGGTTTGGGAAACCAAATTAAAACAAGTTATGAGACAGAATCCTAGTAGGACTAGGATTCCACCTTGCACCACATAAACCTTCTCCACGCCCTCTCTCTTATTCAACGCCAATCTCCACTTATTTTGTGCGACAAAAGCCCTCTCCCAGATCTCTCCCACGTTCACAAAAGGTCTCCTCTCTTCTTTCTTACATGGAAGGTGATTTGGATCAAATCTAAAAGGAATAAGTTTGGATTTCGAATTCTATGAGATAGAGTTTTAGAAATCCAAAACTCTTTCAATTTTGCACCGAATTTATCCAAATTTTTTTTGGAATTTTTGTGGCTTTTAGGGTTTACATTGTGCACCCTTTTCTGTTGATCCATCCATGAAAATATGAAGGAGGTGCTCAAGAGTTGGGCGTCCCTTTACTTGCCATGTTTGGATAAGCCTTGACTAGGTGTTTGACCTAGACAAGGACTCTATCATATCTCTCTATATAAGATGAGTTTCTTCATGAAATTTTAAGGGGAGATAGATATTTGAGAGACGTTTCTGCCATCGAAAAATCAGAGATAAATATCTTTGGGTCGTAGAGATATAAAAGATGCAAGTTTGGGTGTCTAGAGAGAAAAACGTGAAGAAGAAGAGGGTCTTCTTCTTGGGTTTTTATTTTCATATCTTTCCTCCTTCCATCTTGAGTTTCCTGAGAGTGTCTCAGATCTGAAACTCCTCCTTCTACTTTCCATCTTTGGAAGAGTCCAAATCAAGAAGAAGGAGGCACCTGATCAACCATCAAAGAAGGATCAGCGCAGTACTAGCATACTGTGCTGATTTCCTGAAGCAGGACTTCTGATCGAGATTCGTGGGCTCGTGTGGACGACTCCTAGAGGCCAGACGCGTGTGCGGCTTGCAACATCATCCTTAAGCCCGGATCAGCGAGGTTAGAGCGTCTAACTTGCAAGGTAATAGATCTGATCTATTATTTAATACATACATTAGATGTAGCTAGTATAGAAACATGTTGATATGATCAACATGTAGGTCATACTATATTTATATATATTTTAATTTCAGATTTAATAATCAGATTATAAATTAGATCTAATCTAAAAATAATCTAAGCATGTATAAATAATCATGTAATAAAGAACCTAGGCTCTGATACCAATTGAAGGAACCAGATCTAGGGTTTCAGGGTTATATCTTGAAACTTTTTCAAGATATAACCCTGAAACCCTAGATCTGGTTCCTTCAATTGGTATCAGAGCCTAGGTTCTTTATTACATGATTATTTATACATGCTTAGATTATTTTTAGATTAGATCTAATTTATAATCTGATTATTAAATCTGAAATTAAAATTTTAGATCAATCACAAACTGCAAGGTTGTCCTGCTGTAAGGTTTACCCCTTACAGTGCAAAGGTTGTCCTAGTTTGTGTAGATCTATCTTTAATCATAAATTTGTTAGATATGATCTAGATTAAATTTATGATTTATTAGATTTAAAAGATGTTTAAATCTGAAATAAAATCTCTTTGTTAATAATTTTTGTGCAAAGAAATTGTTTAAAGTTGAAATTGTTTCAATTACATGAACCTGTTTAGATTAGATCTAAAGTAGTTTCATGTTTATTTCACTTGCATCTTCATACGGAATCAAACATGCAATATGGTTAATAGAATCATATTGTAAAATTGTTTTACAAATATGAAAATGATTTTTTGAAAAGCCAAACCCAACCCTCAGCCCAAAACTTAATTAAGAATTAAGAAGTTGTTTGATTAGGTTCTAGGATTGTGAATTGAAGAACCTAAGACATAAATCATAACACATTGGGTTAATGGGTTAGTGAGAACTAGGTCCATTAATTGGGTTAGACCTATGGTTAGATTAAAGATGGACTTAATTAGAGAATTGACTAAATCTAATCAATTGTTGTCTTAGATTAGGTCAAGGATTCTCTAGATCAATTACAATAGTTGTAGTTGGTCAAGTCCATGTCTTTAACGAGAACCAAATGGACTTGATTCTTGGCTAAGCGGTCTAGCACAAACTGTTAGGTTGATCTAATCGAAACTAATTAAACCAGTTGGTGTCTAAGGTAAACTAGACCGGTGGTTTTTAATTGGGAGCCCGCTTACCTGGCCATTCATGATGGTGTCTAAGGCAAGCTTTGGCAGACCCTCCCACTGATCGAACTTACCTGGCCTCTTGGTGAAATTATGTTTTGATCGGATCACTTGACTATTCGAGCTGACCCATGTCAGCTAGGTAAATCAGTGTGACTGATTTAGGTGCTCCTAGACCAGCCCTTTTAATGGTCTCCCTTAAGCTGACTTGGTGAAGTCAGTGGGAGGATCATGATAAGCTGGTTCATCTGACCTTATCCACTATATTATTTAAATCCTCTAAAATTATTAGGTCCTTAAAATGATAAAGTTATGGAGATAACTGAGTCATAGCCTCCCATTAAGGTGTTTGATAATGAGTCCATGAACTCAATAATCATTGCAGACCCAAAGGCCTGGTGCTTGTTGACTAATGGAATTATCACTCATCATATGACGACTTGGAAGTGTCTCTCTAATGGTGGTTAGGTGAGCCAACCAAAGTTGGGCTTAATCATTCGTTGGTTAGATACACCAAGTATGATCATGTTAATGGTTGGACCTAACCGGATCCTTACAGTGGAGGCCAAAGCCTACTGATTAGGTTTCTGGGGCAAAATTAAAATTACTAGAAATTGTTTAGAGAAACAATTGGTTATGAACCTACCCTTAGATGTACATGGGTTGGCCAACCAAAGTTGGGCTTGTGTGCAGTCTAAGTGGATTCTAGTACCCGCTAAGGAATTAGGGTAATTCCTCGAATTGGAGGTAGAGGCTACCAATTCGAATAAAATAGTGGGAGAAACCTTTTGATTAAAGTCCAAATCTTCAGGTTTAATGAATCAATTACTAATTAGGTTATGGTTCTCCTTTGTGCAAATATGGCCACTTCCCTATCGCTCCGATCATTGTTGGACAATGATAAGTTGGTGGGACCTAACTTTGGTAGCTGGTACCGAAAGTTGAAGATAGTCCTAAAGCATGAATGGATCCTATATGTGATAATGGATCCTGCACCTGAGGAGCCAGCTGTCAATGCACGTGGAACAGTCAGAGACACTTACCAGAAGTGGCTCAGTGACCGGACCACGGTGCGCTGTATCATGCTGGCTGCTATGAGCGACGAGTTCAGTCGTAGATTCGAGATGGCTCAGCCAAAGGACATGCTTCAAGTGTTGGAGGATGCCTTTGGCACACCCGATGACTGGAGAGGCACAAGACTAGTTGTGCCATCTTCAACGCCAAAATGCGGGATGGTGCCTCTGTCACTGATCATGTATTGTACATGATCAAGCTGATGGAACGATTGAGCAAGCTCGGCTTTCCCTTGCATGAGCAGCTCGGGAAAGATGCAATACTGAACTCGCTGCCCAAGTCTTATCTCCCATTCCTCACTCATTATAGAATGATAAAGCCTGAAGTAAACTACCATGGATTACTGGGGTTGCTTCAGAACTTTAAGAAGGATCACCAACTTCACAAGGAGTCGGTGAACTTAGTGGGAGGTTCGTCTTCTGATTCTTGACCTTTTGGGAAAGGGAAGAAGAACAAGAAGAAGAAAGTCAAGAAGGTGCAAGTTCAGGCTGGGACATCTGTGCAGAGTCAGACCAAAAAGATCAAGCCTGATAAGAGTCTATTCTACTGGCAAGCATCCTAGATTAGATAGTGTGTCAGATATCTACTTATAGCACTGTAGGCTAGGTCATATAAACAAGAACAGAATAAACAGGTTGACTCAAGAGGGAATCCTCGAAGTCAGTGATTGTGAATCACTTCTAACCTGTGAGTCCTGTCTTCTTGGTAAAATGACCAAGTCACTTTTTACTGGTAAAGGTGAGAGAGCTACTGAGCTCTTGGGCCTAGTACATACTGATGTATGTGGGCCCATGAGCACCAATGCTAGAGGTGGATATTTCTACTTCATAGCTTTCACGGATGACCTATACCTATATGGATATGTCTATCTGATGAAACATAAGTCGGATTCATTTGAAATGTTCAAACGATTCTGAAGTGAAGTAGAAAAATAAACTGGGAAGAGTATTAAAACTCTTCGATCTGATCGAGGAGGAGAATACCTTTCTAGTGAGTTTCTCACATATCTAGGAGAGAATGGGATTCTCTCTCAATGGACTCCTCCAGGAACACCACAGCATAATGGTGTGTTTGAAAGGAGGAATCGGATTTTGTTAGACATGGTCCGATCCATGATGGGTTTTTTTGCTAGCTTGCTGATATCCTTCTGGGGATATGCACTCGAATCGGCTTGTTATCTGTTAAATAGGATTCCAAGTAAGTCTGTAATTAAGACTCCATATGAGATATGGACAGGACGTAAGCCAATACTTTCACACCTTAGGGTCTGGGGTGCCCGGCCTATGTCAAACGATTAGTCACAGACAAACTTGGACCTAGGTCTGACAAATGCTCATTCATAGGGTACCCCAAAGAGACCAAAAGATATTTTTTCTACCATGCTGATGAACAAAAGGTGTTCGTCAGCCTTAAGGCAATCTTTTTAGAAAAGGAGTTCCTTGGTGAAGGAACCGTTGCCTCTAAGGTTGAACTTGATGAAGTTCAACAGGTAGAAGGACCGACACCAATAGCTGAACCTGAGTCGGATATGATTAGATCAGATCCGGAGCCCAATATACCTGCACCATTAAGGCGATCCGGTAGAGTACCGCGTCAGCCGGACAGATACTACGGTTTCTTGGTCCGGGACGGTGATCCCATCAAACTTGATGAGAATAATGAGGATCCGATCACCTATATGGATGCTATGCAGAGACCTGATTTCGAGAAATGGCTTGAAGCCATGAAATCCGAAATGGAGTCCATGAAGGTCAACGATGTATGGACATTGGTTGACCCACCTGAAGGGGTTAAACCCATTGGGTGTAAATGGGTCTTCAAAAGGAAGAGGGGCGCAGACGGAAAGGTGGAGACCTATAAAGCCCGTCTGGTTGCCAAGGGGTATCGTCAACGTTATGGTATTGACTATGACGAGATGTTTTCCCCTGTGGCAATGCTCAAATCTATTCGGATAATGCTTGCAATAGCTGCCCATCTGGATTATGAGATCTGGCAGATGGATGTAAAGACAGCTTTTCTGAATGGAGAGCTGACTGAAGAGGTGTATATGATACAACCTGAAGGGTTTACATCCACAGATGAGTCCAAGGTGTGCAAGCTTCAGAGATCCATTTATGGATTGAAGCAAACTTCTCGAAGTTGGAACATGCGTTTTGATAAGGTGATCAAAATGTATGGCTTCATTAAGAATGGAGAAGAGCCCTGCATCTATAAATGGACAAATGGTCCAGTTGTGGTATTCCTTGTCTTGTACGTGGGTGACATTCTCTTAATCGAGAATGACATCCCCGCACTATAGGGAATAAAAGTTTGGTTGTCATCACAGTTCTCCATGAAGGACTTGAGTGAAGCATCCTACATCCTAGGGATGAAGATCTATAGGGATAGATCTAAAAGGATGCTTGGGTTATCCCAGTCCATGTACATAGATACTGTGCTGAAGAGGTTCAGCATGGAGAATTCCAAGAAGGGCTATCTACCGATAGGCCAAAGAATTTCTCTCTCTAAGAAGGATTGTCCGACAACTCCTGAAGAGAGAGAGCGTATGAGTAGAGTCCCATATGCTTCAGCCGTGGGATCTATCATGTACGCCATGATATGTACAAGACCAGATGTGGCATTCTCACTAGGAGTAGTGAGTAGATACCAATCTGATCTTGGAGAAAACCACTGGAAAGTGGTTAAAGCCATCCTTAAGTATTTGAGAAATACTAAGGACCAATGGTTGGTTTATGGCGAGTCAGATCTGAAACTTGTGGGGTTCACAGACTCCAGCTTTCAATCTGACCATGATGATAGCAGGAGTGTGTCGGGTTATATCTTTACTCTGAATGGTGGAGCCATCTGCTGGAAGAGTTTCAAGCAGCATACTGTGGCGGACTCTATTTGTGAAGCGGAGTACATCGCAGCATCGGATGCCGCGAAGGAAGCTGTGTGGCTGAGGAAATTCATCAATGAACTTGGAGTAGCATCCTCCTTCGATGGTCCAGTCCTGCTCTACTGCGACAGCACTGGTACCATAGCTCAGGTGAAGGATCCCAAAGCACATCAGCGGATGAAGCACATCTTGCACCGCTTCCACCTGGTCCGAGAGATCGTGGATCGAGGTGACGTCGACCTTCAGAAGATCGACTGAAAGGAGAACCTAACCGACCCCTTCACTAAAGCCTTGGCAATAAAGGAGTTCGACAACCACAAGTCGAAGATGGATATTAGATACTGTGCCGAGTGGCTTTAGGACAAGTGGGAGTTGTTGGGAAATGTGTCCCAAAAAGCCAATCGTCAAGCTGTTGACGGTTGAGCAACCAAGTATTGTAATTGATTTATTAATAAATAAAAAATATTTGGCATTTTCATCATAAGCTTTCATCTTCTAATGAACTCCGTTGTTATGATGAAGTCCTTAGGACTATTTAGATTCGATAAAGAGAGGATTTATCGATTAGTCCTTAAAACTGTTCACGACCAAATGATAGGCTGTTAATAAGGACGACAGCTTCTATCGAGCATAGGTCGCTGTAGGCCATATGGGTTGGTTGTCCTCTTAACCAAAGAGTGTGGAGACACTGGTATGGCATACAGGTGAGATGTAAGGGTACATCGTCATTGAACGTGACCAACTCCAGAGCATTCTGCTGTCGAGAATATCTCTGATGGGATATAGGTATAAGTGTCCCTTAGACTTGAGATCACCTCAGTGACTTGCAAGCAACTCACTATGCTTTGGTACTGGACTAACTAAATTTTTAATTCAGGGACGGAAGGCTTCTGGGCACAGTCAAGTACTTGCGAAGTCAGAGTGTGATCGAGATGGGATTGACCACTCCAAGAGTTGGAGAAGAATGAGTCGCTGTATTTCAATTTAGCAAAACCTTGGCCAGGGTAATCCATCAGATGGATTTGATATTTTGAAATACAATGTGGACAACCTGATCAGAGTTGACAGTTGAACTCTGGGGTGTCCTATGATCATTTTGGTCAAGGGGATGAATTATATGAAAACTATATCCGCATGGGTTCTAAGGATGTTGTTCTACACATTCGACCTATCCGGTCGTCGGGTACCATTGCTAGATGGTCACTTCGATTGGTATAAGAATTTGTTCCTATGCTACCGGCTTAGGTTCGAACCTATGAGGTCACACACATTAGAGTTCATGATCCGATCGGATGGTTGATCAACGATTAAGAATCATTATAGGGTTAAATAATCAATACGATTGACATTTAACCCAGTGCAAGTGTTGCAGGAGGATCGATTAGCAATTTGATTGCTAATTGGCTTAATTTGATTAAGCCAATGGACTGAGATTAAGTCTAATTAAATATGATTTAATTAGATTTGGTTTGGGCTTGATTGGATTAAGTCCAATTGGTTTATTAGATAAGCCAAGTGCAAGGAAAGACTAGTCCTAGTTCAACTAGGACTTGGGTCAATCTAATTTCTAATTTGATTAGAAAATTAAATCAGATTTAAATCTAATTTAATCTGATTAAATTAGGTTCTTAATTAGGTTAAGATCTATTTTAATTGGGTTGATCTAATTTTGATTTGATTTAGTTTGGAAAACCAAATTAAAACAAGTTATGAGACAGAATCCTAGTAGGACTAGGATTCCACCTTGCACCACATAAACCTTCTCCACGCCCTCTCTCTTATTCAACGCCAATCTCCACTTATTTTGTGCGACAAAAGCCCTCTCCCAGATCTCTCCCACGTTCACAAAAGGTCTCCTCTCTTCTTTCTTACATGGAAGGTGATTTGGATCAAATCTAAAAGGAATAAGTTTGGATTTCGAATTCTATGAGATAGAGTTTTAGAAATCCAAAACTCTTTCAATTTTGCATCGAATTTATCCAAATTTTTTTTGGAATTTTTGTGGCTTTTAGGGTTTACATTGTGCACCCTTTTCTGTTGATCCATCTACGAAAATATGAAGGAGGTGCTCAAGAGTTGGGCGTCCCTTTACTTGCCATGTTTGGATAAGCCTTGACTAGGTGTTTGACCTAGACAAGGACTCTATCATATCTCTCTATATAAGATGAGTTTCTTCATGAAAGTTTAAGGGGAGATAGATATTTGAGAGACCTTTCTGCCATCGAAAAATTAGAGAGAAATACCTTTGGGTCGTGGAGATATAAAAGACGCAAGTTTGGGTGTCTAGAGAGAAAAACGTGAAGAAGAAGAGGGTCTTCTTCTTGGGTTTTTATTTTCATATCTTTCCTCCTTCCATCTTGAGTTTCCTGAGAGTGTCTCAGATCTGAAACTCCTCCTTCTACTTTCCATCTTTGGAAGAGTCCAAATCAAGAAGAAGGAGGCACCTGATCAACCATCAAAGAAGGATCAGCGCAGTACTAGCATACTGTGCTGATTTCCTGAAGCAGGACTTCTGATCGAGATTCGTGGGCTCGTGTGGACGACTCCTAGAGGTCGGACGCGTGTGCGGCTTGCAACATCATCCTTAAGCCTGGATCAGCGAGGTTAGAGCGTCTAACTTGCAAGGTAATAGATCTGATCTATTATTTAATACATACATTAGATGTAGCTAGTATAGAAACATGTTGATATGATCAACATGTAGTTCATACTATATTTATATATATTTTAATTTTTGATTTAATACTATGTAATAATCATGTAATAGGATCTTAGATCTAGGGATCTTCTGATCTTAGAAAATAAATTTTGATTTATTTTAGTCTTCCGCTGTATGATCTTGAAAAAGTTTCAAGATATAACCCTGAAACCCTAGATCTGGTTCCTTCACCCTAAACATCGGCCAACAAAAGAAAAAATCCGGAGTCATGCCCCGGAGAGGCAGAAGGCGATAGCCGAGGAAGTGGATAAACTTCTCAAGGCCGGATTCATCAAGGAGGTCAATTATCCAGAGTGGATCTCCAATGTTGTCTTGGTCAAGAAAGCAAACGGCAAGTGGAGGATGTGTATCGACTTTAAAAAGCTGAATAAAGCTTGCCCAAAGGACAGCTACCCCCTTCCCAGGATCGACCAACTGGTGGACGCTACCTCGGGCCATGAGCTTCTCACTTTCATGGACGCATTCTCCGGCTATAACCAGATTAGAATGGCATCGAAAGATGAAGAAAAGACTGCCTTTATCACTAATCGCGGCCTTTACTGCTACAGGGTTATGCCGTTCGGCCTCAAGAACGCGGGTGCAACCTATCAACGACTGGTGAACAAGATCTTCAAGGAACAGATCGGCCGAAACATGGAGGTTTATGTGGACGATATGCTCGTAAAAAGCAGGTCTTCTGGAAGTCATGTAGCCGACCTCGAGGAAACCTTTGGCGCTCTTCGGAAGTATAGAATGAAGCTGAACCCGACCAAATGCGCCTTTGGGGTAACCTCAGGGAAGTTCCTGGGCTTCATGGTGTCGGGACGTGGGATCGAGGCCAATCTGGAGAAAATTTGCGCCATCCAAAATATGACTGCCCCAAGATCGATCAAGGAGGTTCAATGCCTCACGGGAAGAGTCGCGGCTCTTAATCGCTTTGTCGCAAGGTCGGTCGAGCGATGTCTGCCCTTCTTTCAAACTCTCAAGCAGCCGAAGAACTTCTGTTGGACCCCTGAATGCCAACGGGCGTTCGAAGAATTAAAAAGCTATCTTGGCTCACCCCCATTGCTGGCGAAGCCCGAGCCCAAGGAAGAATTATTTTTGTACCTGACGGTCTCTCCCACAGCCCTTGCAGCTGTCCTTGTTAAAGAGGAAATGAAAGTCCAGCGACCGGTCTACTACATTAGTCGCGTGTTGAGGGATGCCGAGACCAGGTATACTAAATTAGAAAAACTGACCTAAGCCTTGTTGATTGCAGCTCAGAGACTCCGGCCTTACTTTCAAGGGCACACGGTGACGTTACTCACTGACCAACCGATCAAGGCGGTTTTGCACCGAGCTGATATCTCCGGGAGGATGGCGAAATGGGCAATCGAGCTCACAGAATTTGACATCAACTACAAGCCTAGGCCGGCGATAAAAGCCCAAGTGTTGGCGGATTTCATAGTAGAATGCACCATCCCCGAGGAGGCCGAGCCTGAGCAAAACAAAATTGACGACCTGAGGACTCAACCGAACTCCCCCGACGAAGAAGCCAGTTCGTCCGATAATTTTTGGACCCTCCATGTGGACGGATCGTCCAACATGGCAGGCGTGGGTGCAGGCCTGATCTTGACCAGCCCGGAGGGAGTCATTGCGGAATACGCTCTGCGTTTCGAATTCCCCGCAACAAACAATGGAGCGGAGTATGAAGCTCTGGTCGCAGGATTAAGGATCGCCAGGGAGCTCGGAATAGGTCAACTCCGGGTGCACAGCGATTCCCAACTTGTGGTGGGGCAAGTCAGCGGGAGCTTTGAAGCGCGGGAGGACAGCATGACCAAATATCTTGAGAAGGTGAAGGAGTTCATCCCTGCCTTTGGCAATTTCGACATCAGGCAAATTCCAAGGTCGGAGAACACCAGAGCCGATCTTCTCTCCAAACTGGCGACATCGGCTCCGGCCGAATTGCCAAAAGGCGTCCTCTTTGAAGTTTTAAAACAACCGAGTACGAAAGAATCGTGACTCGTAATGGAGATCGACCACGAGCCCAGCTGGGTCGACCCACTAATAACCTATCTTAGAGATGGGATTCTCCCCCAGGATGCGAAAGAAGCCCGAAAACTTCGAAATCAAGCCTCCCGGTACATCCTTTATGAGGGCAAATTATACAAAAGATCATACTCCTTGCCTCTCTTGAGATGCCTCCGACCCTCAGAAGCTGACTACGCTTTATGGGAAGTGCACGAGGGAGCTTGCGGAAGCCATTTAGGTGCCAGGTCTCTATCCCACAAGCTACTCCCCAAGGGTATTACTGGCCAACAATGCACCATGATTCAATTGAATATGTCAAAAAGTATGATCGATGCCAGAGATACGCCAACGTCCAGAGACAACCTGCTACCGAGCTTACACCCTTGAGTGCCCCATGGCCTTTTGCGCAATGGGGAATGGATATTCTTGGCCCCTTTCCCATGGCGTCTGGTCAAAGGAAATTCCTCCTTGTAGCCATCGACTACTTCACCAAATGGGTCGAGGCCGAGCCACTAGCCAAAATCACAGAAGCAAAAGTACAGGATTTCGTCTGAAAATCGATCGTGTGCAGGTTCGGTTTGCCTAGAACCCTCATCACTGATAATGGACGACAATTCGCGGGAGCCAGATTTGCTGAATTCTGTGAAGACCTAAACATCTCCCACAAATTTACATCAGTGGCCCACCCCCAGGCGAACGGTGAAGCCGAGGTAACAAACAGAACCCTTTTGCAAGGAATTAAGACCAGGCTCGAAAAAGCAAAAGGAACTTGGGCGGACGAACTTTATCATGTGCTATGGGCTTATCGGACCACCCAGAGGTTGCCTACAGGGGAGACTACCTTTGCTTTAGCCTTTGGTATGGAAGCTGTCATCCCGATCGAGCTTAAACTCCCGTCGGCACGAGTCGTGGTATTCGACGATCCTCAAAATGCGCAAAATCTCAGAGCCAACCTCGACCAACTGGAAGAAAGGCGGGAGATTGCTTAGGTTCGAATGGCAGCCTACAGACAGAAAGTCGCCCGATATTACAACGCCCGAGTCAAGAATAAGGTATTCAAAGCAGGGGATCTAGTGCTCCGGCGAGCTGCTGTCTCACAACCTCAGGGCCAGGGGAAGCTTGCCCCAAACTGGGAGGGACCTTATGAGGTCAAAGAAGTAGTCCGACCTGGAACTTATTATCTCAAGGAACTCGGGGGAGCCGACCTCCCGCGACCATGGAGCTCAGAAAACTTACGGATGTACTACCAGTGATTTCGTCCTAATCAAAAAATGCGTGCCCATTTGTCTTAGGACAATTCAAGCAGACGATATCAAAAATAAGAGGGTAACCTTATAAAAGTCAAAGGCCCGGTTCTTTTAGACCGGATGGGGGGAGAGGCCTTGCAACGCCCATATGTGCCCCCATAGCCCTGTTAGGGACAGGAGGAGAACCTCGCCCTAACTTGAGCAAAGTCGAAGGCCCGATTCTTTTAGACCGGATGGGGGGAGAGGCCTTGCAACGCCCATATGTGCCCCCACAGCCCTGTTAGGGACAGGAGGAGAACCTCGCCCTAACTTGAGCAAAGTCGAAGGCCCGGTTCTTTTAGACCGGATGGGGGGAGAGGCCTTGCAACGCCCATATGTGCCCCCACAGCCCTGTTAGGGACAGGAGGAGAACCTCGCCCTAACTTGAGCAAAGTCGAAGGCCTGGTTCTTTTAGACCAGATGGGGGGAGAGGCCTTGCAACGCCCATAAGTGCCCCCACAGCCCTGTTAGGGACAGGAGGAGAACCTCGCCCTAACTTGAGCAAAGTCGAAGGCTTTAATGTGCCCCCACAGCCCTGTCAGGAACAGGAGGAGAACCTCGTCCAGACATGAGCAAAGTGGAAGGCCCGGACTCCTACGGGAGCCGGGTCCCTACGCCAAAAAGAGACTTCACCCGGACTCCTACAGGAGCCGGGTTCCGCCGCCAAAGGGACTTCGCCCGGACTCCTACGGGAGCCGGGTTTCGCCACCAAAAAGACTTCGCCCGGACTCCTACGGGAGCCGGGTTCCACCACAAAAAGACTTCACCCAGACTCCTACGGGAGCCGGGTTCCGTCACAAGAAGACTTCGCCCGGACTCCCACGGGAGCCGGGCCCCTACGCCAAAAAAGATTTCGCCCGGACTCCTATGGGAGCCGGGCTCCACCGCCAACGTCAGCTACAGGACAACTCCTCCCGGACTTCTACGGAAGTCGGACTTTACTTATGACTTTGATTGCAAAAAAACTTTGCCCTGGCTCTTACGAGGATCGAACTACTCCAACTCTCGGAGGGCTTCTCCGTTCGGACTATCAAGGGAGCCGAACTTAGCCCCGACTTCAGCGGAGAAAAATCCGAGCGAACCTGACGAGTGGGTGTCCCCGAACGGCACAAAAGTCGAAAAGGAGATCGGCGAATGACGACCCCACAAGAACTGAAAAGGTCGCCGACGACCCTGGAACGACGTAACACAGGCAAAGAGAAGGAAAGGAAAATGAAGAAGTTCGGCAGGCAACTATTTAACGCAAGATGCAAACAAGGTACTGAAATTGCTTTTTCATTTAACAAAAGTACACGCTACAGGACCCTGTGGGTCAGGAAAAAAGAAGATACACGTCATCACAAGTATCGCGGGCACGGTTCGGGCGGGACGAACGGAGACCGCTCCGAGCTACGAACTTCATCTCTATCCTTCTCAGTCGCATTCTCCAGTGCGTGTAACAGCTCTCACCCATCTCGCCTCATTCTGTTCCCGAGGTCCCAGCCTTAGCAGGAAAGGGGTGGGGTAGATCCCCGGAGACGGAGGGGGCACCGACGGCCGCCACCCGAGACGCTCCGGCAAGGTCGGCATGCGTTACTTCCACCGTCCCCGCAACAAGTTCTACTGCCCCACCGTCGACACCGACCGCCTCTGGTCTCTCGGCCCCGACGGCGTCAAGGATCCCGTCATGGCTTATGACGGCTATTCTGCCCTCTTGACCGGTATCACCCTGCCTTGCTACTCTGAGATTCGCGGGCAGAATAACTTCACCGACAGCCCCCGCTATTAAACTCCTGTTGTTGAAGGAATTCTTCCTTGGGCTCCTTTTGGGAGGACGAAGATTCTCACCGGCCGCCATTCTCCTTCTCTCCTTCCTCCAAACCCTAAGAATGCCCTCGAGGACAGCCTCCCGAGTAGATAACATGGTATAAGGGAAGGAGACAGGGACTGGGGCGAGAGAAGCAGGACTCTCAGAAAGAACAGTGCCAGAATGAAGCCACGAAGGGGCTGAGGGGTTTAAATAGCCGATGGATCCTGGCGCAGTTATGGCGGTGGGTATTCCTGGGCCAACTGATGCGTGCCGCGTGGCGCACTTATCCCCTTCACCGCCATCGAGGGTTGACCGCTCACGAATTCCCGCAAAGCGATGCTTGGGATCGCATTTCAACGGGGGTTCCGAAAAGACTTTTCAAGTAACCTTCACCGAAAAACGGACTCTGACGTGCGCGCATTAAATAAGGGCGGCAGGGCGCAAGGTTCGAAGGGACAATTTCGGCCGTGCGCATCTCTCTCTGTGTACTTCCTTCGCTTGAAATTCAAACTCGGAAGTAGGGGGACTGGTGTTGGGTATAAAATACCTGCGGCCAAGTTCGACAGCAGAACGGCTCCGCCCGGACTCCCACGGGAGCCAAGCTCCTCCTTCGACAGAAGAACGGCTCCGCCCGGACTCCTACGGGAGCCGGACTCCTCCATCGACAGCAGAACGGCTCCGCCCGGACTCCTACGGGAGCCGGGCTCCTCCATCGACAGCAGAACGGCTCCGCCCGGACTCCCACGGGAGCCGGGCTCCTCCTTCGACAGCAGAACGGCTCCGCCTGGACTCCCACGGGAGCCGGGCTCCTCCTTCGACAGCAGAACGGCTCCGCCCGGACTCCTACGGGAGCCGGACTCCTCCATCGACAGCAGAACGGCTCCGCCCGGACTCCCACGGGAGCCGGGCTCCTCCTTCGACAGCAGAACGGCTCCGCCCAGACTCCCACGGGAGCCGGGCTCCTCCTTCGATAGCAGAACGGCTCCGCCCGGACTCCTACGGGAGTCGGACTCCTCCATCAACAGCAGAACGGCTCCAACCGGACTCCTACGGGAGCCGGGCTCCGACCTCAGTCTCCGACCTCGGTATCGGTTGCTGGAGCTGGACCCCACCCACGACCTCAACCGAAGGGGGGACTCCTCCCGGACTCCTGCAAAGGCCGAACTCCGACCACTGTCGAGCCTCGATCAACAGATCCGTGTCCCTTGGCGGATAACAATAACTGCCAAGATCCTATTCCACTTCCTGTAGCGGATTCCGTGCGGCTCCACCTCCCCCTGCGACAGGTGCTGCACGATCCCACTACTCTCTGACAGGCTGTGTCAACAGCTATGATGCTGCTCCGCTCCCGGCGGCAGGTGCTGCACGATCCCACTACTCTCTGACAGGCTGTGTCAACAGCTATGATGCTGCTCCGCTCCCGCGGCAGATGCTGCACAATCCCACTACTCGCTGACAACTAGCGGCAACGGACGCCGCTCCACTACCTGCAACAGGCCCTATGTGGTGGGCTATGATGATGGCCACGTGTCTGCTCCATTATCTTTCGCAATCAATTCTCCTGAATATGGGCGGCCCACTGTCAGGCGGTTACAAACGTCGCCATCAGTCTGTTGCCTCCCCCGCCTATAAAAGGGGACCCAGATACTTTATTCTTTAAGCTCTTTTGCCTTATCTCAAAACTCTGCTAAATTCTCCGTTCGAGCACTCCATTCTTGTTGAGGCAGAGAACTGACTTGAGCATCGGAGGGTCTTGCCGGAGCAACCCCACCTCCGGTTTAGACTTCCTTTGCAGGTCCCGACGGCGACCGCGGCTTCCCCAACTCCAGCTTCTCCGGCGCAGGCAGATTTTTGCACCAACAGTTCTTCTTTGTGCAAATATGGCCACTTTCCTATCGCTCCGATCATTGTTGGATAATGATAAGTTGGTGGGACCCAACATCGGTAGCTGGTACCGAAAGTTGAAGATAGTCCTAGAGCATGAATGGATCCTATATGTGATAATGGATCCTGCACTTGAGGAGCCAGCTGCCAATGCACGTGGAACAGTCAGAGACATTTACTAGAAGTGGCTCAGTGATCAGACTATGGTGCGCTGTATCATGCTAGCTGCCATAAACGATGAGTTTAGTCACAGATTTGGGATGGCTCAACCAAAAGACATGCTTCATGTGTTGGAAGATGCCTTTGGCACATCCGATGACATGGAGAGGCACAAGACTAGTTGTGCCATCTTCAACACCAAAATACGAGATGGTGCCTTTGTCACTGATCATGTATTGTACATGATCGAGCTGATGGAATGATTGAGCAAGCTCGACTTTCCCTTGCATGAGCAGCTTGGGAAAGATGCAATACTGAACTCGCTGCCCAAGTCTTATCTCCCATTCCTCACTCATTATAGAATGACAAAGCCTGAAGTAAACTACCATGGGTTACTGGGGTTGCTTCAGAACTTTGACAAGGATCACCAACTCCACAAGGAGTCGGTGAACTTAGTGGGAGGTTCATCTTCTAGTTCTCGACTCTTTGAGAAAGAGAAGAAGAACAAGAAGAAGAAAGTGAAGAAGGTGCAAGTTCAGGCTGGGACATCAGTGCAGGGCCAGACCAAAAAGATCAAGCCCGATAAGAGTCTATTCTACTGGCAAGCACTCTAGATTAGATAGTGTGTGTCAGATATCTACTTATGGCACTGTAGGCTAGGTCATATAAACAAGAACAAAATAAACAGATTGACTCAAGAGGAAATCCTCGAAGTCAGTGATTGTAAATCACTTCCAACCTGTGAGTCCTATCTTCTTGGTAAAATGACCAAGTCACCTTTTATTGGAAAAGGTGAGAGAGCTACTAAGCTCTTGATCCTAGTACATACTGATGTATGCGGGTCCATGAGCACAAGTGCTAGAGGTGGATATTTCTACTTCATAACTTTCACGGATGACCTATCCAGATATGGATATGTCTATCTGATGAAACATAAGTCGGATTCATTTGAAATGTTCAAACGATTCCGAAGTCAAGTAGAAAAACAAACTGGGAAGAGTATTAAAACTCTTCGATCTGACCGAGGAGGAGAATACCTTTCTAGTGAGTTTCTCACATATCTAGGAGAAAATGGGATTCTCTCTCAATGGACTCCTCCAAGAACACCATAGCATAATGGTGTGTCTGAAAGGAGGAATCGGACTCTGTTAGACATGGTCCGATCCATGATGGATTTTGCTAGCTTGCCGATATCCTTTTGGGGATATGCACTCGGATCGACCTGTTATCTGTTAAATAGGATTTCAAGTAAGTCTGTAATTAAGACTCCATATTAGATATGGATAGGGCATAAGCCAGCACTTTCACACCTTAGGGTCTTGGGGTGCCCGGCCTATGTCAAACGATTAGTCACAGACAAACTTGGACCTAGGTTTGACAAATGCACATTCATTGGGTATCCCAAAGAGACGAAAGGATATTTTTTCTACCATGCTGATGAACAAAAGCTGTTCATCAGCCTTAAGATAATCTTTTTTGGAAAAGGAGTTTCTTGGTGAAGGAACCATTGCCTCTAAGGTTGAACTTGATGAAGTTCAATAGGTAGAAGGACCGACACCAATAGCTGAACCTAAGTCGGATTTGATTGGATCATATCCGAAGCCCAATGTACATGCACTGTTAAGACGATCCGGTAGACTACCGCGTCAGCCGGACAGATACTATGATTTCTTGGTCCGAGACGGTGATCCCATCGAACTCGATGAGAATGATGAGGATCCGATCACCTATATGGATGCAATGCAGAGACCTGATTCCGAGAAATGGCTTGAAGCCATAAAATTCGAAATGGAGTCCATGAAGGTCAACGATGTATGGACATTGGTTGACCCACCTGAAGGGGTTAAACCTATTGGATGTAAATGGGTCTTTAAAAGGAAGAGGGGCGCAGACGGAAAGGTGGAGACCTATAAAGCCCATCTGGTTGCCAAGGGATATCATCAACGTTATGGTATTGATTATGACGAGATATTTTTTCCTGTGGCAATGCTCAAATTCATTCGGATAATGCTTGCAATAGCTGCCCATCTGGATTATGAGATCTGGCAGATGGATGTAAAGACAGCTTTCCTAAATGGAGAGCTGACCGAAGAGGTGTATATGATACAACCTGAGGGGTTTACATCCATAAATGAGTCCAAGGTGTGCAAGCTTTAGAGATCCATTTATGGATTGAAGCAAGCTTCTCGGAGTTAGAACATGCATTTTGATAAGGTGATCAAAATGTATGGCTTCATTAAGAATGGAGAAGAGCCCTGCATCTATAAATGGGCAAATGGTCCAGTTGTGGTATTCCTTGTCTTGTACGTGGATGACATTCTCTTAATCGGGAATGACATCCCCACACTACAGGGAATAAAAATTTGGTTGTCATCACAGTTCTCCATGAAGGATTTGGGTGAAGCATCCTACATCCTAGAGATGAAGATCTATAGGGATAGATCTAAAAGGATGCTTGGGTTATCCCAGTCCACGTACATAGATACTGTGCTGAAGAGATTCAGCATGGAGAATTCCAAGAAGGGCTATCTATCGATAGGCCATGGAATTTCATTCTCTAAGAAAGATTGTCCGACAAGTCCTAAAGAGAGAGAGCGTATGAGTATAGTCCCATATGCTTCGGCCGTGGGATCTATCATGTACGTCATGATATGTACAAGACTAGATGTGGCATACTCACTAGGAGTAGTGAGTAGATACCAATCTGATCTTGGAGAAAATTATTGGAAAGTGGTTAAAGCCTCCTTAAGTATTTGAGAAATACTAAGGACCAATGGTTGGTTTATGGCGAGTCAGATCTGAAACTTATGGGGTTCACAGACTCCAGCTTTCAATCTGACCATAATGACAGCAGAAGCGTGTCGGGTTATATCTTTACTCTGAATGGTGGAGCTATCTGCTGGAAGAGTTCCAAGCAGCATACTGTGGCAGACTCTGCTTGTGAAGTGGAGTACATCGCAGCATCGAATGTCGCGAAGGAAGCTGTGTGATTGAGAAAATTTATCACTGAGCTCGGAGTAGCACCCTCCCTCGATGGTCCAGTCTTGCTCTACTGTGACAGCACTGGTGCCATAGCTTAGACGAAGGAACCCAAAGCACACCAGCAGACGAAGCACATCTTGCGTCGCTTCCACCTGATCTGGGAGATCATGGATCGAGGTGACATCGACCTTCAGAAGATCGATGAAAAAGAGAACTGATCGACCCCTTCACTAAAGCCCTGACGATAAAGGAGTCCGACAATCACAAGTCGAAGATGGGTATTAGATACTATGTCAAGTGCTTTAAGACAAGTGGGAGTTGTTGGAAAATATATCTCAAAAGCCAATCGTCAAGCTGTTGACGGTTGTGCAACCAAGTATTGTAATTGATTTGTTAATAAATAAAATATATTTGGCATCTTCATCATAAGCTTTCATCTTCTAATGAACTCCGTTGTTATGATGAAGTCCTTAGGACTATTTAAGTTTGATAAAGAGAGAATTTATCAATTAATCCTTAAAACTGTTCACGACCAAATGATAGATTGTTAATAAGGACGACGCTTCTATCGAGCATAGGTCGCTGTAGGCCATATGGGTTGGTTGTCCTCTTAACTAAAGAGTGTGGAGACACTGGTATGGCATACAGGTGAGATGTAAGAGTACATCATCATTGAACGTGACCAACTCCAGAGCATTCTACTGTCGAGAATGTCTCTGATAGGATATAGGTATAAGTGTCCCTTAGACCTGAGATCACCTCAGTGACTTGCAAGCAACTCACTATGCTTTGGTACTAGACTAACTGAATTTTTAATTCAGGGATGGAAGGATTCTAGACACAGTCAAGTACTTGCGAAGTCAGAGTGTGATCGAGATGGGATTGACCACTCTAAGAGTTGGAGAAGAATGAGTCACTGTATTTCAATTTAGCAAAACCTTGGCCAGGATAATCCATCAGATGAATTTAATATTTTGAAATACAATGTGGACAACCTGATCAGAGTTGACAGTTGAACTCTGAGATATCCTATGATCATTTTGGTCAAGGGGATGAATTATATGGAAACTATATCTGCATGGGTTCTATGGATGTTGTTCTACACATTCGACCTATCTGGTCGTCAGGTACCTTGCTAGATGGTCACTTCGATTGGTATAAAAATTTATTTCTATACTACCGATTTAGGTTTGGACCTATGAGGTCACACACATTAGAGTTCATGATCCGATCGGATGGTTGATCAATGATTAATAATCGTTCTAGGGTTAAATGATCAATACGATTGACATTTAACCCAGTGCAGGTATTGCAGGAGGATCGATTAGCAATTTGATTGCTAATTGGCTTAATTTGATTAAGCTAATAGATTGAGATTAAGTCTAATTAAATATGATTTAATTTGATTTAGTTTGGGCTTGATTGGATCAAGTTCAATTGATTTATTGGATAAGCCAATTGCAAGAAAAAACTAGTCCTAGTTCAATTAGGATTGGGTCAACCTAATTTCTAATTTGATTAGAAAATTAAATCAGATTTAAATCTAATTTAATCTGATTAAATTAGGTTCTTAATTGGGTTAAGACCTATTTTAATTGGGTTGATCTAATTTTTGTTTGATTTGGTTTTGGAAACCAAATGAAAACAAGTCATAAGATAGAATCTTAGTAAGACTAGGATTCCACCTTGCGCCACATAACCCCCCCATGCCCTCTCTCATATTCCACACCAATATCCTCTTATTTTGTGTGACAAAAACCCTCTCCTAGGTCTCTCACACGTCCACAAAAGGTTTTCTCTCTTCTTTCTTACATGGAAAGTGGTTTGGATCAAATCTAAGAGGAATAAGTTTGGATTTCGAATTCTATGAGATAGAGTTTTAAAAATCCAAAACTCTTTCAATTTTGCACCTAATTTATCCAATTTTTTTTTGAAATTTTTATGGCTTTTAAGGTACACATTGTGCATCCTTTTTTGGTGGTCCATGTATAAAAATAAGGAGGAAGTACTCAAGAGTTGGGCGCCCCTTATCTTGCCATGTTTGGATAAGCCTTGAATAGGTATTTGACCTAGACAAGGACTCTATCATATCTCTCTCTATAAAATGAGTTTCTTCATAAAAATTTTGTAGAAGATAGAGATATGAGATATCTTTGGGCCATCTAAACATCAAAGAGAAAGACCTTTGGATTGTGGAGATATAATAGACACAAGATAGGATGTTTAGAGAGAGAAACGAGAAGAAGAAGAGGGTCTTCTTCTAGGGTTGTTTGTTTTCATCTCTTTCCTTCCTCCATCTTGAGTTTTCTGAGAGTGTCTCAGATCTAAAACTCTCTTTTCTACTTTCATTTTTGGAAGAGCCTAAATCAAGAAGAAAGAGGCACCTGATCAACCATCAAAGAAGGATCAGCACAGTACAGCATACTGTGCTGATTTCCTGAAGCAGGACTTCTGGTCGAGATTCGTGGGCTTGTGTAGGCGACTCCTAGAGGTCGGATGCATGTGCGGCTTGCAATATCATCCTTAAGCCCAGATCAGTGAGGTTAGAACATCTAACTTGCAAGGTAATAGATCTGATCTATTGTTTAATACATACATTGGATGTAGTATAGAAACATGTTGATATGATCAACATGTAGTTCATGCTCTATATATTTTAATTTTTGATTTAATGCTATGTAATAATAATGTAATAGGATCTTAGATCTAGGGATTCTCTAATTTTGAAAATAAATTTTGATTTATTTTAGTCTTCCACTGCATGCTCTTGAAAAAGTTTCAAGATCTAACCCTGAAACCCTAGATCTGGTTCCTTCAGCTCTCTGTTCAGCAGTCGGACGTGCTGCATGGCAGGTGGGTCCTGATCCAAGACATGAGTTAGTTTCTTAGAATCTAGAATAATTCTATAGTTTCTCAACCAGTTCTTAAAATTAGGTCCAGTCAATCTGTGGGTGTCTAGTATTTTGGTCAGGGGGTTGGATGCAGACATGTTTCCTGTAGAGAGTCAAAAATTTTTAGTTAGATTTTGTAATCAGACTTAACCAATTTATTTAGGAGTTTTATTTTTAAATAAATTAGGCTCTCATTATTTTCTCAGATCCATACACTCCCTAGGTAGAGATGTAAAAATCTCTATGATTAGTGATTTCTAGTGGGTGGTGCGGTCTCACCGACTGGCTCATCACCTCACCTAATAGTTATTGGTGATGGGTCAACCGATGAGTGGACAACTCTTGTCCAATGATTCTCTAATCATGGTGCTTCCAAAACTTGATCTCTAATTCATGAAGCTCACCGTGTCCGAAATATTGCTCCAATCCTTAGTTAAGTCAGACCCACCATTTGCACGAATTAGATTCCTGATTGGGTCCCTCACCGTATCCAAAATATTGAGCACAACCCATTCTCTAATCCATAGCATCCAATGCCTAATGGATATGGTTGCATCTTTCTGATGCAACTGAGCCACTGTAACCAACCGAGAACAATCAACCTCAGGAAGGGCCCGCACATCCACAATGGTAGAAGACCTTAGACTTAATGTTTTCTTAAGGAGATTTGATTTAGGTCTCATTAAACTTGACTTGACATAGTCATAACAATTATGACTAACCTAGTGGCATGGGTTAGTTTGAAATTGTTAGCCACCTCAAATCAGAACTGGATCGACACATATGGCCAGGTAAGTGAGACCAGTGGGAGGGATATGCCATTAACTTGACAAGAATGCATTCGAGTCGAGTAGCTCCCAATTAAAAATTAGTCGGTCGCATCTGTCCAACTTACCTTAGACACTAAATTGTCGAACCAGAACCAATTGGATTAGCCTACAATCCAGGCTCTAACCACTGAGCCAAATTAGGTCTTAACTTGATTGAGTCACATCTAAATGTGATTCGACCTTGACCTAGACTTAATCCTATTAGGCTGATCAATTATTAGCTTTCATGATTCCACCTAACCAACTTTTGATTCGATTTGATCAACTGCTAGACCTAATTGAGCTACCCAAGCCCAAACCCAATTTTATGAAAATGACTTAGATCTAAAATTCTCAATTTTAGACCTAGTTTAATTTCATAAGCTTAATTCATTAATTAAGTCTTGAATTCATAAACAAAATATGTAAATAAATCTTAGGGTTTCAGGATCTAGGGTTTTGCAGAAAAGTAAATTTTGATTCTGATTAAGGATGAACGCGCAGCACCCCTACACGCCATAAGAACACCCCATTGAATGGGAGGAGAGAGTCTTAAACCCTACTTTGTTCTTATGATCGGACGGCCATGAGGAACACCTTAATCAAAAATATTAATTTAACTACAAAACTAGTTAGATCTAAGTTACATATCACATATATAATTTCATATCTAACTTATACATGCTTTGCATACATCTCATATATTAAAATCTGATCTAATTAGCATGCTTTCAGATCTGATACATCACATATAACATCTAAAAAATAAGATTTAAATTGAACTATTCAATATAAAATCTATTCTAGATAGTTACTAAAACAATTCTACAACTAGTCTAGGCATGCAACAGATCAATCTTATGTATTAATTAAAATTTTATTTTTATTTTTTGATCTAAATATAATATTTATAATATCAAAAAAATATAGAATAAATTATATCTAATTTATATTTTAATCATATTAAAATATAAAACTATAAGACTATTCATAGATCAAACTACTCCTAGTCTAGTCATGCATCTCATACATGTTAGATCTACTTAGATTTAATTTTAAATTTTTTTGATTTTAGATCCTATCATATCTGATGTGATATCTAAAATCTATTAATATTAAATAAATAAAAATAAAAATAATATCTAAATTAGATCTGAATAGAGCCATCAACCTAGCTCTGATACTAGTTGAAGGAAAAATCAATTTTTTCCTTGTAGGATCTTCCAGATCTAATGAGATCTGGGATGAAATATTTCAAAAAAAATTATCCTATGATATTTCAAATCTAAGATCTATTAGATTTAATTTTTATTATCTAATATTAAATCTAAAATTAAATCTAAAATTATGAGGAATAGAAAAATACCTCTAGGGTAACTAGATTACCTTGTAGATGATCGTAGCAATGTTCGAGGTTCTAAAATAGCCATACAGTCGTTTGGCCTCTATCAGTATCCACTCAAGAAAGATCTAGATCATCTTCTCCTCATAAATCTTTTCTCCAAAAATCAGATCTAGATCTGATCTAGAAGATCTTCAAAAGATCTTCTGAAGCTGGAGCAGTAGCTTCTCGATAAATCTCTGCAGCCTTCTAATCAAAAAGCCGCCACGCCTTGGACAAGCACCAGATGGATGCCCAACCTCTTGGATATGAAGAGGAGAGGAATAAGAGTAGAGGGGGCATAGAGAAGTAGAGGGATTTTAGGCTTTTGTTTGGTATTGAGCAGAGTCTCTAAACCCTAGGTGCAGACAGGGTTTAAATAGACCCTACTGCGCCATGCAGTGCCACATCATTCGACCAATCAAAAAATTTTAATTAATTTTGAAAAAATTTTGATTAGTGGAGTGATATCATCTGATCATATCAGATAAGAATCTCCATAATCCCTCCTACTGTTGGCACCAACACTGGATAAGCACAGTGAGATTGGCGCCCCACAGTCCAAGTTGATCAAGAGATCAGAGTCCTCATCTCATGGGACTCTATCCTTATCTACTTGGGGTGCACGCCATATTTGATTATGGTACCCATATTGAGGGCTAATTTAGTAGGTGGACACTCCATTAAAACTCTCCAATGACCTCTTGCCAAGTGGCCTTCAGTCCGAGGTCCATGGGTCAACATTTGACCAATGTCCTAAAATAGAAATGGCAGGTGATAGGAATTGGCAGGTGTTGTCTTAAATTCATCTCATGAATTAAGATAAGATTTTTCTGAGCTGGACTGGCTCCAGTCAGACTAAGAAAAACTATTTCAAGGTTCTCTGGGTGAGTCAAATCATATTTGGCTCAGTCAAGATAGAAAAAATTACACGAAGAGAAAGTTAGGCTCAATCATGTGCTAGCATGATTTCCTTGAACCTAATTGGATCTAATCCAAATCAATCGAACTGGACTCACTAAATTGATGACATCCAGACCCTAACTCTTATTTGTGTGACCCAGTTAGGTTCATTTTCGTATGGTAATGAGACATGTCATGATCTCATCATCGACATCATCGAAATTCCTTTCGATGGACCAGAACTCTTCTGATTCAGACAATTAGAATGATCGATCATCAAGATCATTCTAATTGCTCCCAAATCTATTAGTGACACCTAGCAGTAAATGGTGGTAACCCATCAGAAATGAAGACAAACCTCTCGATGCAGCTACCTGTGTGATTGAGTTCTTCTATCATGAGTCCCAACTAAATTAGGGTTAAGGTGAACTCGTCAAACCCAATATCAGTCATATGAATCAATCGATTGATCCGAGTCCGATGTGAAACCTTAATGGAAAATTTTTTTCCATTATTTCACCTGCCATGGCCATGGGCTTAAGGACTCGATCTTTTGATCATCATAGGACTACTCCTCTCATCTATCGAGGTTGATAGATCCCTTCTTGGTGCGATCTGGTTCCTACAATGAATATGCTACAGCCAACATACACCTCAAGATTCCGAATGGCTAGGAGATTGAGTTATGGTGTAGTCAAACTATAATACACTCAAAGTAAACTATCGATGTACCTCAGATCAAAGAACTAGACACATAACTGCAGCATCGAGCTAGTCATCGACGAGAAGGTAGACTTCCTTATGACTGCTCAAGGTAGTCACGCTCAGTACTCTCGTTCTCAATGAATACCTATACTCTCGCTCTGGTGTCTCCACACCATAGACTCAATACATATCTACCCTAAGAAAGTGATCGTACACCAACCTTTCGGATCAATCACCATCCTCGTGATGATCCTATGGTCAGGAGCTGTTTATGAGTTAGTTATGTAAATTCATGCCTTAAATTTTTAACTCTTGAAAATATGAATTAACATTCCTACTAACTCAAAAGATGTATCATAGACATAATATATACAATGTGATAGTAGAATAACTCTTTTATTCATTTATAGCCAAAATTATAAATTTATCCTTACATTTGTACTGGAATGTGTCAGCCAATCTGGCATCTAGGGCACACATCTAACAGGTCCAACCATGTGCTAGCAAGGTTACCATGAACCCAATGGATTTCTCTAAACCTAATTGACACTTCATTAGCTCAATTTCTTATTCCAGACCTAATCTCTTTGTTGTGTGACCCCATAGGTTTAATTCTATCTGGTAGTGAGATATATAATAATCTCTATCATCATATCATTGAAAATCTTTTTAATAGGTTGGAACAATTCCACTCTAACTCAACAAGAATTGTCGATCCGAAACAATCCTAGTAAGCTCTCATAATCTACCAGCGACACCTAGCAGTATGTAGTGGCAATCCAGTAGAACTTAAATGAAACTATAGATATAGTTAACGTGTGATTTAGTCCCTCTATCATGAGTTCCGACTAGATGGCAGGTCATAAAAAATTATCAAATCTCAATATCAGTCATATGATAGATTTGATTAGCTCAATTTTAGATATGATGTCTATGAAAACTCTTTTCCATCAATCACTCTACTGTGACCACAGATTTTTGGATTTAACCTCTTAAATTTTGTAGGACTACTCCTCTCTATCAAGATCGATAGATCCTATCTTGATGCGCACCCCACTCTTACAGTGGACCAACTATCACCAACATCCACTACAAGAGCTCATTGAGATCCATGTTTATGTGTCAATCAAACTCCAGCAGCCTCACTGCGAGTAGTAGTACCATCTCAAGTCAAAGAACCAGCCACACACTACAGCATCGAGACAATCACTGATGATTGAATAGAAATCTAAGTAATCTCTCATATGGTCACGCTCAGTGCCAATTGTTCTCTAACAACCACACGTACTTGTTACCCTGTGTCTCTACACAGTAGACTAGAGACCCATCTTTTTCGAAAGAAGTAATTTATGCATCAGTCTATTTGGATCCATCATCATCCTCATGATGATCCTGTGATCGGGAGCATTTAAAAATTAAATACACGTCTCTAATTATCAACACTTTGAGAATATGTATTGAAGCTAATTTCATAGATTATTCAAGGACACATCACACTTGAATGAAAAAAAAATTATCTTTTTATTGATCATATCAATATATTAAGTATAAAATTATATCCTAGATTTATTACAATGTGTCAGCTATATCTCAACTGCTTAGTCAGTGAGTCTGCCATGTTGTCGGTGGAGTCTACTCTTCACACCTCGATGTGAGGTAATCGCGTACACTGCTGCTCTATGTGTTTGGACTTCTGGTGAGACCTTGAGCTCCTTAGCAAGGACTATAGTGCCATTGTCTTTGCAGTACTGTGTCATGCCATAACATCTAGTTTTACAGCTAACATTAGAGTCAAAATTCATCCTACACATCTACAGCATATTCAGCCTCCATTGATCGTATATTCAGAACCCTTCTAATATGTCGAACAAGAATACAATCTCAACTCACAACTCAGAATCATCTCCAAAGATCAAGAACAAATCCTTAATCCTTCTTAAGTACTTAAGGATATTTTTCACAGCTATCCAGTGCTCTTTGCTTAGATTCGACTGATACCTACTTGTGATACTCACAGCAAGGACAATATCAGGTCGAGTACATAGCATGGCATACATGAGGCTTCCTATTATCAGAGTATAAGGAATCCTACTCATGCATTAAATCTCCTCAGATGTGGTCGGACACATCATCTTGGAGAGATGAATATCATGCCTAAGAGGTAAAAGATCTCTTTTGGAGTTTTTCATGCTGTAGCACCTTCTCTATGTACAGCTTTTGTGACAAGCCAAGCATTCATTTAGGTCTATCCCTATAGACTTTTATTTCGAGAATATAGAATGCTTCCTCTAGATCATTCATGAAGAATTTCTTGGACAACCATCTTTTGATCGTGGTCAGCATGAGAATATCTTTTCCAATGAGGAGAATATCATCCACGTATAGTATGAGGAAGGTGATTCAACTCCCACTGACTCTCTTGTATACATAAAGTTTTTCTTCATTTTTGATGAAATCAAATGATTTGATTGCCTCATCAAAACGATGATTCCAACTCTGAGAAGCTTGCTTTAATCCGTATATAGATCTTTGCAGCTTGCAGACTCTATGATCACCATCACCGGATATGAAACCTATAAGTTGCTCCTTGTAGATATCTTCCTCAAGATATCTATTCACGAAGATAATTTTCACATCCATCTATCAGATTTTATAATTGTAATAAGTTGCAATAGCAAGCAAAGTAAGGAGGAGTTTCAGCATGGCTACGAGCAAGAAAATTTTTTGATAGTCAATGCCCTTGCACTGGCTGTAACCTTTAGCCACATGCCTAGCTTTATAGGTCTCTACTTTACCATCGGCACCTATCTTCCTTTTGTAGATTCATTTACATCCAATAGGTACAATACCTTCAGATGGATCCACTAAAGTCCAGACTTGGTTCGAGTGCATTGAGTCAATTTCTGACTTTATAGCATCTAACTATTTCTCAAAATGGATATCAGACATCGCTTCATTAAAGGTATTGAGATCATCACCATGACCCCTATCTTTCTTAAAGAATATTTTCTTTACTTCCTCCGTAAGCATACCCATACACCTTTCAGGAGGTTGGGAGATCCTATTAGATCTATGAGGTGACAGAGAAACATCAACTACGGACTCATGGACTATGGGTTCTTGAGGATTTATAGCTCTAGGCTCTTCAGAGACCTTCTCTTCAAGTTCCACTAACCTCCTACTGCTGCCATCTTGGATAAACTATTTTTTCAGAAATATGGTATTTTGACTCACAATCACATTATGATCTTATGGAAAGTAGAAGTAGTATCCTATGGATTCTTTTGGATATCCTATAAAGTGAGCTATAATAGACTATCTCCAACTTTTCTGCCATCTATCTCTTGACATAGATCGGACATCCTCAAGTCTTAAGATAACCCAGACTCGACTTCTTACCAAACCATATCTCATACGGTGTGATAGGAACAGACTTTAAAAGAACCCTATTCAATAAGTGAATGGAAGTTAACAAGGCATATCCCCAAAGAAATAAAGGTAGATCAGTGAAGCTCATCATGGATCTGACAATATCCATTAGGATCCTGTTCCTCCTTTCGGATACCTTGTTGAGCTGAAGTATTCTAGGAGGGATCCACTGAAAGACTATGCCATTATCCTTAAAATATTTCAAAAAAATCCAACTAAGGTATTCACCTCCTTGATCAGATCGAAGAATCTTAACATATTTGTCTGTCTGCTTTTCTATTCATGCCTGAATTTTTTAAACTTTTCAAAGCCTCAGACTTGTATTTTATGAGATACACATATCCATATCTAGACAGGTCATCGGTAAAGGTAATAAAGTAGCGGTAACCACCCCTGACCTGCACATCAAATGGCTCACACACATTGATGTGTACCAGGGCTAGTAACTTTGTGGTCCTTTTTCCATATCCTACAAAGGATAACTTGGCCATTTTTCCTCGAAGGTAAGATTTACAAATTGGATATGACTCTGGATTAAGAGAGCTAAGGATCCCATCTTTTTTCAGTCTGTTTATCCTGTCCTCTCCAATATGACCTAGTCTACGGTGCCATAAGTACTTCTGCATAATCTCATCTCTGGATCTCTTTTGACCTACGGCACTCACTATTTACTCGTTTAAGTTCACATTCGCATCAACATGCAAGTGATAAAGATTATCAATTAAAAGACCTCATGCAACCAATTTATTTCATAAATAAATAGAATAAAAGCCTTTATTAAAACTAATTTCAAAACCTTCCTGTGCTAGTACAGACATGAAAATTAAATTCTGACTAGCTACAGGAACATAATAACAGTCTTTTAAATCTAATCTAACAAAGATGATAATCGAAGAGGATAAGTGTCAATGGCTTCTGCAGCAATCTTTGCTCTATTATCGACCTGAAGGATCATATCACCTTCTCTCAACCTTCTACTTTCTAATAGACCCTGCATAGAGAAGCATATATGAGCACTTGAGCCAGAGTCTAATACCTAACTGGAAGTAGAAGAAATCGTAAGGTTAGACTCAATTACGAGCATATCTTCAGAAGGTTTGTCACCCTTTTTGATCTTTAGGCTCTCCAGATATTTAGGATAGTTCCACCTCCAGTGGCCTTCAGCATGACAGTGAAAATATTTTTTCTTTGCCTTAGCCACCTTAGGACCATCCTTCTTTGGCTTGCTCTTTCTCTTCTGCTTCTTTGCAGATTTAGCCTTCTTCCTTCCAATAGACTTTCTCTTGGAAAAAGAAGTTCGTTCTACAGCAAGAACAGTATCCCTTGAACTCTTCAAGGTACCCTCCATTGTGACCAACATGTTGATAAGTTTGAAAATAGTACAGTCAAGTTTGTTCATATGAAAATTCACGATGAATTGACTATATGAACTGATAAGGGATTGGAGGATCAGATCCATCTGTAATTCCTTTTACATATCAAGCCCGAGCTTCTCAAGCTCCTCAATATCTTTGATCACTATCATACAGTGCTCATGGATAGACTACCCCTTGTGCATCTTGAGGTTAAAGAGTATCTTGGATACTTCAAAGCGCACAGTACAACTCATTTGATATGGATGCCTAGGCAGTGGGCATATGCTTGTGCTGGCTTTATGACTCATTTGATATGGATGTCAGCACATAATACTTGACCCGACTATCTTCATCCATCAACTTCTCAAAGGCAGCTCTTTGCTTAGTAGTAGGATGCTTTGGTAACACAACAGGATCTTGATTGAAAATATGACTTAACCTTTCTGAGGTCAGAACAATCCTGAGATTTCTGAGCCAGTCTTTGTAATTATTACCAGTCAAATAATTGGTTTCAAAGATGTGAGCTAGAGGATTTGAGGCTGACATAGTGATTAAACTGCGAGAGTAGAGATTCAAGTTAGACTTTTGTACTTGATATTTTAATTTACTTCTATGGACTTTAAGATGAGAATAATGACTCCCATTAATTTTTTGGATCCCTCCACTCTCTTGAAAGGAAACAGAAATTCTAACACGACAAAAGATTCCTAGTGGATGCTGCGATCCCACCGATGATATGCACCTCACCTAATGGTTATTGGCATGCACACCGATGCGTAGGTGACTCTTTGCCCAGATGCTTCACTAAGCATGTTACAACTGCTTGGTCTCTAGGTCATATAGGCTTACCAAATAGATATTGCCCACACTTCTTAGTTAAGCTTGACCCACTGTTCACAAGCAGGTGCAAGATCGTCATTGAGTTCTTCACCTAACAGTTATTAGACCCAACCTCATCCCTACCCTTAAGCAACTCCTTGCTAATAGAATGGTTGCATGTTCTCGATGCAACTGAACCACAATGACCAACGGAGAATAATCAAAGCCGGTAACATGCCCGCACATCTACAACGGTGGAAGACCTACGGACTTAATATTTATGAAGAGGTTTGGGTTTAGGTCTCATCTAATCAATCGTCATATGACTAATCTAACTGGCATGGGCTAAACCAGATTGCTAAGCAACCTAATTTAAGACCTAATCTTCCAAATTGATTAGATAAGTGGAGATCAGTGGGGGTCCTCCCATTGCCTTCTTAAGACACCAATAAATTGGTCAGGCCGGCTAACAAAACTAATTAAATAACCATGTCTCATTAACTTATCTTAGACACCAATAGGTCAATTAATCAGAATTGGTTAGCTCAAGCAAATCGAGCTCAAACCGAGCCAAATTAAATCTTTAAGTTAATCGATTCTACATATGCGACTTGATCGATTTGATCAATAATAATTATATGATTATTAACTTAATTGATCTAACTTAATTCAATACTTGACTTGATTTGATTAATTACTTAATCGAATTAGACCCATATGACTCAAATCAAAAATCTTAGATGTAATCCTATTACATGACTTAATTTTTGATTTTTTCATGATCAAAATTCTCATGCACAAATACAAATTTTAGATTCTAAAATCATATTTTAGATCTAAATTTTTTATATAAAAATAAATTTTAAAATATAAAAATAATTTTTAGATTTTAATATACAAACATATATCATATATATGCTTGTATAATTAGATCTAAACAAAACTTTAGATCTAAACATGATATCATATATCTCATATACTAATCATAAATAAGATTAAAAATAAATTTATGATCTAAATATATAATTATATATCACATATATTAATCAAAATTTAGATAAAAAAAATTTTAGTTTTCATGCATGCATCTATATTTCACATGAACTTTAACTAGAACTCTTTTTAGATCAAAATTCAGATCTATCATGCAGCAACATATCAACTATATGTTCTAAAACTAAATCTAAAATTAAATTTTATATTTCAAGATCCATCCATACATCTTATGCATCAAGAAAAAAATTGATTTTAAAATCTTTTCAAAAATATGTATGTCAAAATTCAGCATATGAAAATCCATGGCTCTGATACCACTGTAGAAATTTGAGATTTGGTGCATGTATGTATATTTTAAAACTTTATTTTCTAAATACCACAGTAGAAAATAAGATTAAAATAATTTTAATCTAAATTATACATACATAAAAAATATAAAATCATATGGATCTATCTTATATGCTGAAATTGATATATGCTGAAATTTAGATTATGATCAAATCACATACCTGTTTCATAATTTCTTTCTTCAAAACTGGATCTGAAAGAGATGAGACTTTCTATTAGCCACACAAGTGTTCGACCTCTATGAGTATCCACTCAGGATCAGCCTGAAATAGTTTTCTATAATCTAAATTTTGATTCTTCAAAATTCAGCCTATGGTATCTAAATGAAGGTCGCATCGCGATCAATACTTGATCATTCTCCTTGATCTTCTTCTTCTTCTCTTCTCTAGAGTTTCTCTTTGCTATGTACTTTTACCAGATGTGAAAAACTAGTAAGAAAAAGACACCCAAACTCTTTTGGGCGTAGAACTCCTTAGGACGTGCATCCCAAGGAAGGGGTGTATAGAACACCCAAAAAAAGAGAAAAGGAGAGAAAGAGAGGACATGGGGAGAGTCTTTGGGTGTAAGAGACTACTGGTTTTGATG
This sequence comes from Elaeis guineensis, assembly GCF_000442705.2. Lineage (NCBI taxonomy): Eukaryota > Viridiplantae > Streptophyta > Magnoliopsida > Arecales > Arecaceae > Elaeis > Elaeis guineensis. Next base: position 98,395,830 of record NC_026000.2, read on the forward strand.
CTCTAGGGATCTTAGGAGAGGTCCCTTTAAATAGGAACAAAGATTAAATCCTATTCAATCATATAATACAAGCCCTACTTGCATTAGGATTCCTATTAACTTAAGTTATTCAACTTACATTAGGAAGCCTATTAGGCGCCAACAATTGGAGCCCTTGCTTTCATAATTAGATACCATTTTTTGCACCCAAGAGATGCCCCATATGAAATCAAAAGGCCCTCTAATCAATGGACATACCCAAATTGATCAAATCAAAGTGGCACCCCATAATAACTATTAAGGAGATTCATAAGCATCTTGCACCCTTAATTTATATGATCCATAATCTTGGACACCTAATAATTGAAGTCTCATGAATCTTATTCATGTAGATAATTAGTAGATAATTAAGTTAGAATTAACTTATGAAATAATTAATCCCAACAGAAAGAGGAATTTGGTCCAACCATGTGCTAGCAAGGTTACTGTTGGTGTAAAAATCTGCCTGTGCCGAAGAAGCTGGAGTCGAGAGAGTCGCGGTCACCACCGGGACCTGCAAAAGAAGTCTAAACCGGAGGTGGGGTTGCTCCGGTAAGATCCTCCGATGCTCAAGTCAATTCTCTGCCTCAACAAGAATGGAGTGCTCGAACAAAAATTTTAGCAGAGTTTTGGGATAGAAATTTGAGCTTAGAGAATAACGTATCTGGGGTCCCCCTTTTATAGGCGGAGGGGGCAACAGACTGATAGCGATGTCCGTAACCATCTGGCAGTGGGCTGCCCAGGATCAGGAGGAGTTTGTTGCGAAGAGTAGTGGAGTGGGATCGTGGCCACCGCCAGGACATGCCACGTGGAGTCTGTTGCGGGTAGTGGAACGACATCCGTTGTCACGACTTGCCAGGGGGTGGAGGAATCGTACGGTATCTGTCGTAGAGAGTGGAGCAGAATCGTGGTCATTATGGTGATCTGCCAAGGAGTGATGGAGCCGCGTGGAATCCGTCGCAGGAAGTGAAGCAGTGCCGTGGCCGTTACTGCGACTTGCCAGGGGGTGGAGGAATCGTGCGGTATCCATCGCAGGGAGTGAAGCAGAGTCGTGGCTATTACAGCGACCTGCTAGGGTGTCCAGGCCTGTCGGTCGAAGTTTGGTTGGAGCATCTGACGGAGAGAGGTGGTCAGCTATCCGTCTGAGAGGAGCTCGAAGTCCGGCTCCCGTAGGAGCCCGGACGGAGTCTTCCTTCAGTCGAAGTTGGGGGTGAGGTCCGGCTTCCGTGAGAGTCCGGATGGAGTCTTCTCACATCTGGAGTCGGAGATGAGATCTGGCTCCCGTAGGAGCCCGGGCAAAGTCTACCTGCAATCAAAGTTAGGGGCGAAGTCAAACTTCCTTAGAAGTTCGGATGAAGTTTACCAGCAGTCGAGGTCGAGGATGGAGCTCGGCTCCCGTTGGAGTCCGGGTGAAGCCTTCCAGCAGTTGAGGTCGGGGATGGAGTCCGGACGGAGTCTTCTTGCGATTGAAGTCAGGGGTGAAGTTTGGCTCCCGTAGGAGTCCGGACGAAGTCTGCTTGCAGTAGAAGCTAGGGATGAAGCCCGGCTCCCGTTGGAGTCCGGGCGGAGTCTTCCCGTAGACGGAGTCAGAGACGAGATCTGGCTCCCGTAGGAGTCCTGACGGAGTCTTCTTGCGATTGAAGTCAGGGGCGAAGTTCGGCTCCCATAGGAGTCCGGATGAAGTCTGCTTGCAGTAGAAGCCGGGGATGAAGCCCGGCTCCCGTAGGAGTCCAGGCGGAGTCTTCC